>NC_064769.1:315000-402500 GCF_011397635.1 Epinephelus fuscoguttatus | reverse complement strand
GCGCTCCTCCACCTTCAGCTTGAGGATGCCCCACAGGTGCACGGTGAGTTTAGGGCTGGATACATACTTAGCCAGTCCATCACCTTCACCTTCAGCTTCCTCAGCAAGGCAGTTGTCATCTTCTAGGTGTGTTTTGGGTCATGCAGCCCCAAATCATGATGCTGCCACCACTATACTTGACTGTAGGCAAGGGACAGTTGTCTTGGTGCTCTTCACCAAAGTGCCACACATGCTGAAAGAGCACCAAGACAACTGTCCCTTGCCTACAGTCAAGTACAGTGGTGGCAGCATCATGGTTTGGGGCTGCATGAGTGCTGCCAGCTCTGGGGAGCTCAGTTCATTTAGGGAAACATGAATTCCAAGCAGAGCATGATCGCCCCTCTTCAGAAACTGAGCCGCAATGCAGTTTTCCAACATGATCATGACCCAAATCACACCTAGAAGATGACAACTGCCTTGCTGAGGAAGCTGAAGGTGAATGTGATGGACTGGCTAAGTATGTATCCAGCCCTAAACTCACCTGTGCACCTGTGGGGCATCCTCAAGCTGAAGGTGTGGTAGCGCAAGATGTCTTCACATCCATCTGCTCCATGATGTCATCATAGACGAGTGGGAGAGGATTCCTGAAGCAACCTGTGAGCTCTGGTGAATTCCATGCCCAAAAGGGTTAAGGCAGTGCTAGATAATAGTGGTTGGCACACAAAATATTGACACTTTAGGCACAATTTGGACATGTTCACTGTGGGGTGTAGTCACTTATGTTGCCAGCTGTTTAGATGTTGATGGCTGTGTTTTGAGTAATTTCCAGAGGAAGGTAAATCTATACTACTATACAAGCTGTACACTGACTACTTTAAGTTATATCAAAGTGTCATTTCTATAGTGTTGTCCCATGAAAAAATATAATGAAATATTTCCAAAAATGGGAGGGGTGTACTCACTTATGTGAGATACTGTACATACACATATATACACATAGCTTGCAGAAGCTTGTTCTTACCTCTGAGGTAACTGAATTGATGCTGGTGCCATCTGAAAGCCCGTTCCTGCGATACATGCTCACAAAGGCACTGGTGGGAGGCACAGGTCAGGGCAACAGTGGCCTATAGCTGGGGGGCTCACATAACCTCTCATCCATGCCTGGAGAAAGAAGACAGAAACCTTTTTTAAGGGGCCCAGGCAGCGACACTCAGTGCTGGAGCCATACTATTTTTGTTCTCATTATTCTTCTCTCTTTCTTGTTATTTTTCTCAGCTTTAAGTGTTTGACAAACCCTCAGACAAAAACCCATGGAAATTGGCAGGTGGTTCCACCAACTACTCAGTCCCAAAAAATGACACAAAAGGTAGGATTATACTAATCAAGTTTACGTTTTTGCAATTATCTCAAAAACAGCTTGGCTAAGAGTCAAAATTGTATTACCGTTTTAGTCTCTTAAAGGAACACTTACATTTCTGGAAATTTTACACTTTTGTTTGTTTAGGTTAAAATGCTATTAATAAGCTGATGGCACACTAAAACATAAGTGAATTCCACCAGAGATCAAAACTCATAATTATACCATTCTCATATGGTTCTAAGAAAACTCCGACCAATCATTACATTCAAGTTTTCTCGTGTCCTGTCCATCTTCCCCACGTGGAGGCCCCCGACTGACGTAACCGCTCATGTAACATCTCCCCCCACAACCCCACCCCCAAGTCTGTGAGACAACAAACAGGCTAGTAACAGGGACGCTTGTGGATATAAACTAATAATGGGGACGCTTGTGGATATAAACTTTTCTCCCTAACAATGGCAGACAAATGTGTACCACCGCTTCTACCTCCAGCCGCCCCAACAGGGAAATCAGTTGGCAAAAGAGAGAGAGACGGTACAACAAAAAGTAAATTCTTCAGTGCAATACAGTTGCGAGTTTCTAACAGACATTAGAAATCACTGCAGAGATCTAACGCTACAACCAAGAGAGCTCAGGATGTGTAGCAAGCTTGGCCGGCTATGTCGAGCTAGCCCTGAGATGACCGTGGTTTCGCCTGGAGCTGTCCCAACGGGGAGACGCTGGCAGCGCTGTCTGTGACAGGACGTGGAAGCGAGGGGGGGTGCAAACCAGCTGTTCCCAGCGGCCTTCTGGCGAACGTCCACTCGCTGGACACGGAAATGGATTACATCCGACTGTGGAGATCCACTCACCAAGGAGTGAGAGACTGCTGTTTCCTTGTGTTCACTGAGACATGGATTATGGCAACATTATCAGACTCCAGTGTTGAGCTAACGGGGCTTACACTACACAGAGCAGACAGGGAGGCTGCATCATCTGGTAATCTCCGTGGTGTATACACAAACAACTCATGGTGCTGTGATGTGAAGAGGATCTCCCAGTTCTGCTCTCAGGATGTGGAGGTTTTGACTGTGAAATGTCGACCCTTTTCATCTTACTATTGCACTATATGTTCTTTCTGACTTGTTGCAAACATTAGCCTACTGTAGCGTAGCCTCTGAAACATTAATGTTATCTTCCTTGTGCGTTTCCACTTACTAGTAACGTTAACGCTACTATCAAACGTTAGCACTGTAACCTTATTCTAAAACTCATCAGTCATCACTGACTCCGGTTGAGCTTTAAAACTGCAGGGTTGCATTTGATTGTCTTGGTTGTAACGTTATACTCGCTCTTCTCTTCCGTGTATCTAACGTTACCTTGCCAACGCCTACGTCTATCATACACGTAATGAGGATGTAAAGGAGGAGGGGGGAGTAGGCCTTTTGAGGGAGGTGGAGTTGCATGAGGAGGGGGATGGGACTTTGGAGGGAGGCGGGAGTTGTGGATGTTCAAATTTTTTCAAAGTGCTGTGTGTTGCAAAAAAGGTAAGAGCTGCTTTAATTCATCTCCATCATTGCTCCAATGGTTTTCTGCTCTAAATATGTCAATTTTGTGACTTTTTCCTCAATTTTCTCTGAATCCTATTCTCGCAAAGTCATCTCAAATTGTTGATACAATAGTTCTGAAATTTTGGCAGGATCATCAGCGGACTTTGTGGATCTGAGGTTGTCAAGAAAATTTTGATTTGTTGATTTGTTATGTCACTTGACATGCTGCTGTTTTGTGCTATGACCTATTTAAGTGCTGGAAGTTGTTATTTATGTGACAACGCCTGAACGCAACACAGGCTCCGCTCCAACTGAGTGTGCTTACAGTGCCGTGCTGCACTGCTGTGCGAGCAGCGTGTTTGTCTGTGCGTAACAGCAGTCTTTTAATGGTTATTTACACATTGTCCATAACAATAACTATGTCTGGTAACAAACTGTGCTGGGCTCGGGTCGGGTTTGGTCAGGAAAATGTGAACCAAGCACAAGCACTCTAGCGTGCTCACCTATGTGTGTGCGCATGTATCTGCGTGCACATTGAGACGGAGCCCTCTCCTCTTATATACTTTACTCACAAGTGTGTGAATTGACCTGGATATGAAGCGTCCATAGTGCCAAATAATATAACGGTAGAGCTAAGACAAAAAAAAAAAAAAAAAAACGAAAATCAGCAGTGGCAGTGCGTCACTGCCAGTTGCATATAGGCGAAACACCGTCATAATCAGCTACAGAGACCAGTACGAAACTCAGTTTGCACCGTCTCGGGTCACAACTTAGTTGATGCATGAAATTGAATGATTATTGCTTGAAGAGGGAGTGGTTACAATACATTTACAATAAATCTAAATTTCATGACATTTCACATTGCAAACATCAAAAAATTATAAGAAATCACCAGTACTTGATACAGAGCTGAAGTTTTTTCAACACATCCATTGAATTGCCACAAGTCTTCATTCAAGTGCAACCAAAATTGACACAGTCATTCTTTGGATACAAGATATCATGTTTCAAACAGTGTTCAGATCAGTTTTGCAGATAGCCCACAGTGATATTCAATATCCTATTGTAATTTGTACTGTATCCACAACATTTTCTATTTCATCACATTCTTAACCAAATGTCACCAAAATATTTTACAATATACCCGTCTGTCTGTTGTCCTGTATTAACTCCAAAATCCAAAATATTTCCACTCTGCTGATTTATTCCTGTGTTAATAATGTTATCCTCATCGTCTTTCTCTTGGTCGCTTACCATCTGCCTGCTGCTTTTTTGACAGTGACACAGACTTTCAAAATAAAAGCTTGTGCTAAAGATGACGATATGGATCGATGTTTTCACTTTTCATTGATGATATTGGATTGTGATCATTAAATTGATGATTAAATTGATTCACTCAAGGCATCAAAACTATGAATGAACACATGTGGAGTTATGTACTTAACAAAAAAAGGTGAAATAACTGAAAACATGTTTTATATTCTAGTTTCTTCAAAATAGCCACCCTTTGCTCTGATTACTGCTTTGCACACTCTTGGCATTCTCTCCATGAGCTTCAAGAGGTAGTCACCTGAAATGGTTTTCCAACAGTCTTGAAGGAGTTCCCAGAGGTGTTTAGCACTTGTTGGCCCCTTTGCCTTCACTCTGCGGTCCAGCTCACCCCAAACCATCTCCATTGGGTTCAGGTCCGGTGACTGTGGAGGCCAGGTCATCTGCCGCAGCACTCCATCACTCTCCTTCTTGGTCAAATAGCCCTTACACAGCCTGGAGGTGTGTTTGGGGTCATTGTCCTGTTGAAAAATAAATGATCGTCCAACTAAACGCAAACCTGATGGGATGGCATGTCGCTGCAGGATGCTGTGGTAGCCATGCTGGTTCAGTGTGCCTTCAATTTTGAATAAATCCCCAACAGTGTCACCAGCAAAACACCCCCACACCATCACACCTCCTCCTCCATGCTTCACAGTGGGAACCAGGCATGTGGAATCCATCCGTTCACCTTTTCTGCATCTCACAAAGACACGGCGGTTGGAACCAAAGATCTCAAATTTGGACTCATCAGACCAAAGCACAGATTTCCACTGGTCTAATGTCCATTCCTTGTGTTTCTTGGCCCAAACAAATCTCTCCTGCTTGTTGCCTCTCCTTAGCAGTGGTTTCCTAGCAGCTATTTGACCATGAAGGCCTGATTCGCGCAGTCTCCTCTTAACAGTTGTTCTAGAGATGGCTCTGCTGCTACAACTCTGTGTGGCATTCATCTGGTCTCTGATCTGAGCTGCTGTTAACTTGCCATTTCTGAGGCTGGTGACTCGGATGAACTTATCCTCAGAAGCAAAGGTGACTCTTGGTCTTCCTTTCCTGGGTCGGTCCTCATGTGTGCCAGTTTCGTTGTAGCGCTTGATGGTTTTTGCGACTCCACTTGGGGACACATTTAAAGTTTTTGCAATTTTCCGGACTGACTGACCTTCATTTCTTAAAGTAATGATGGCCACTCGTTTTTCTTTAGTTAGCCGATTGGTTCTTGCCATAATATGAATTTTAACAGTTGTCCAATAGGGCTGTCGGCTGTGTATTAACCTGACTTCTGCACAACACAACTGATGGTCCCAACCCCATTGATAAAGCAAGAAATTCCACTAATTAACCCTGATAAGGTACACCTGTGAAGTGGAAACCATTTCAGGTGACTACCTCTTGAAGCTCATGGAGAGAATGCCAAGAGTGTGCAAAGCAGTAATCAGAGCAAAGGGTGGCTATTTTGAAGAAACTAGAATATAAAACATGTTTTCAGTTATTTCACCTTTTTTTGTTAAGTACATAACTCCACATGTGTTCATTCATAGTTTTGATGCCTTCAGTGAGAATCTACAATGTAAATAGTCATGAAAATAAAGAAAACGCATTGAATGAGAAGGTGTGTCCAAACTTTTGGCCTGTACTGTATACATAGGCTGTCTCATGTCAACCAATCAGAGCACTGGAGAAATTAATTGGACTGATGAGCATCAGCATCACCTGTCAGGAAATGATATAACAATAAATTAGAAAAAAATACAGAATAAAGTATACATCATGATAAATCTGAACATCCATAAAAGCCCTTTTAACACTACAAATAATAAAACAATCGAGAGTAAAACATATATCTAAAGGGATCAAGGGGAAGGATGTATAAATATTCTAAATAAGGGCATCTAATACCAGTTCAGTGAGTCAGTACACAACTTCTATAAATATATAAGATCATGAGATTTATTTAAAATGTACAAAGAAGTAGAAAAATATTTAAATATTTAAATAGTGATAAGGACCAAGTATAAATAGGAAAATCATGTCAGACAAGGGAGAATATTTCACAATGTTTTTGCCAGCTCCAGAATGCACCAACTGGGTCAGGCAAAAAAAAACAATAAAATAGTGCACCGATCCTTTTTCAACAAACAAAAAACATCCAATATAGAAAAAATTACTAAGAATAATTTACAGCATAACATTGAGTAGCAGTTCATCATTTAATCCTTTGGGAGACAGAGTCTGTAATGTGAAGATCCAGAATGCCTACCTTCGTTTTAAGAGCAACTCATGGTCTCCACCCCTGGGTGGTAACGAAACTTGTTCAATCCCACAGAAGTGGAGGGAGGCCACGTCATGACTCATTTCATTAAAATGGACCGCTACTGGATATTCTTTGTCCTTGCAGCGGATCGCACTCTTGTGTTCACTTATTCTTTGCTTTAATTTTCTGGTGGTCTTGCCCACATAAGCAAGACCACACGGGCAGCGCAACATATAAACAACATGAGTGGACGCGCATGTGATCACACTTTTTATCGGAAACTTCTTTCCGGTACGAGGGTGACAAAATGTGCTGTTTTAAAAGTGTTATGGCACTGAGCGCAATTCCCACATCTGTAGTTACCATTAGGCAGAGGACTTAAAAGAGTTTGGTGAAGCTGGTTTCGGGTTCTTTTACTGGAGAAATTTGAGTGAACCAGACAGTCTTTTAAATTTTGTCCTCGCTTAAAAACAAATAAAGGTGGATCTTTAAAAACAGAGGCTAGTTCAGGGTCTCATTTCAATAAGTGCCAGTGTTTCATAAATATAGATTTTACAGCATGACTTTGAGGAGAGTAGGAAAGTGAAACATCCACATCCTCAGAAGGAGAGTCTGATGTGGACTTTGTGGTGGAGTCAGATCATTCTGCTTAGTCTTCTTCCTCTCCTGACCTTTCCACTGAGAGTGGAGAGGACACAAAGGATCCTGCAACAGAATGGACTTCAAAAAATGGGCAAGTCTGGTTTCCTACGAATGCAGAGACCACCCACTATGTTCCTGTTGCCAGAGGTTTGATTCCAGGGTCGACATGGTACCCCATCATCAAAATAAATCGAAAGAGGATTCCACATTGCAAATCCTGGTGATGGCATACCGTGTTGACCCCGGAATCAAACCTCTGACAACAGGAAGCAGAATGATCTGACTCCACAAAGTCCACATCAGACCACTTCTTCTGAGGGTGTGGATTCGAGCTGCACGATATATCGTTTGAACATCACCATCGTGATGTGCGCATGTACAACAGACAAATCGCAGGACATGCGATGCTTTCTCTTTTTTTAGAATATGTAAACTTTTGTTTTGCTTCGGAAAAGCAGCTCTGAAGAAAGCTCCTTGCTCCGCTCGCCTCGCTCACTGTCTGTCTCTCCCTATCTGAGCACTCAGCAGCCCCTCCCCCTCTCATGCACACGCTGCAGTCACACACTGAAAATGAGCGACATGCAAGAGGGAGAAACGGAGGAGGATTTATGCCTGGTACACACTACACGACTTTTCTGCCCGTTCTGAAAGTCACTACGTCACATTACACGATTGTGGAGTCATAAAATCATGCCGTGACTTGGCCGACAGACATGACATACCAATTATCCCCGGTCATCTTTCACGATGTGTATGATGTCATCGGGTTATTCTTGTCCTATTTTTATTACTTTTACTATTATTTGAGTCACTGTGTCTGTTCACGTGCCAGCCGAAATGTTCTTGTAGTCAAATAAAAAGCGCCGACAGATTGCAGGAGCTACATTTGAAGCACCGTATGCAAACATACAAGCCACTGAATCCTCCACAACAAGTTCCTACAAATGTTTCACATTAAGCCTATTTAGAAAATGGAGGGATTCTCTCAACCGAGGTTATAAGGGGCTTTTAATTTGAAACAAATTCAGGAAGTCTTGAGTTTGAAATGACAGCGCGATGCATTAACTTTATCAAGGCAACGGGAGAGGATAAAAAGTAAAAATATAAAGATACAGAGGTATTAATAAATAACGGCCCTTTTATAATGTAGTCTGTTTCAAATGAAGCTGGTAGCCTCTGCAGTTGTGGTGAGTAAAAGCCCCGCCACTATTTTTAATTTTATTACTTTATGTCATCTGGTGAAAATTCTTGTATTTTTTAATATCACAATATATTTTGCAAAAAAAAAAAAAATCGCAGTCAGTTTTTTTCCCATATTGTGCAGCCGTAGTGTGGATGTTTCACTTTCCTGCATCTCTCTGAGAGTTAGAGGGCGCATGATTTCAGCCTAAGCCTCTTCCACAGAGAAGCGCCTCTTCATCTTGCTCCTTGGTTGTCACAGGAATGAAATGACCAGACAGCCAAGCTACAAACAGTTTGTGACAGGACTTCAGCCAGGTGCATAAACTCACAAACTGTTGTTTTTGTTTTCACCACAGTGACCTCTTTGAAGTACAGTAAGAGAAGGGGGCCATGTTTTTATTTACCTGAAAGAGTGCATGTATGACAAAAGTAACTTTATCTCACACAACACAACAAAAATACACACACACACACACACACACACACACACACACACACACCACACACACACACACAGAACAAATCAACATGATAAATTAACAGTAAATCGTATGGCACAATAAGACAGAAAGAGAGACAGAAAAAGAGACGCAGGACAGACAGTAATGATAATAGCTTACAACAACATTAATTAAAGTAATAATATTATAATAATAATTACGGCTACGGATGTAACGATGCATTGCGTTGCAATTAAAAATCGATCGAATCAATCAAATCAGCGATGATTATTGCACTTGCTATATAGCAAGTGCAATAATCACATTTTAGTATTGTCCAAGGGCGCGTGAACTACACTTTCACTTGCTCAACGTCGTACGTCAACGTCACTGTTAAATTTCTGACAGTGGTTATACGGTTACATGATGGCTTTTCATTCAGAATGAAATAAATCTGAATGAAATCATTCAGAATTAAAGTTTTTCCAGGTAGTTTACATGGGAAATATTGATTCTGAATGAGGGTTTACACGGGAGATCAGTTTAATCACCTTTATTCGGGTCTGCACAAGGTTTGGGGCAGTGAAGGTTTCTGATTGATAGGGGGCGGGGCGGATGTTACGTTTTTACGTTTACCAGAAGAAAACACTGTAGTCCTCTCTCCGGATAACAAGATACTTGACGACGCCGTTCTTAGTGCCTTGTTTCGCTTATGTTCTTGAAGCAGCAGTACGACCTTGTTCTGCTAATGCTTCATCTGTTGAGGAGGAGAAGGGAGGTACAAGGTCGAAGAAGGGAGACAGAAGACCGTGCTGTGGCGAATGGAAACCGGTGAGTGCAACAAGTCCAACTGCTCTATCTCAGCCCGTTGCTATGTGCGCTATATACGTCATCGCGCCAGAAGGGCAAGAAAACGAGCATGTGCAGAAAGACCAGCATGAACTTAAAGAGGAACGAGTGTATACATTCACACAAAATTCTTTCATTCGGAATGACAAACGGAATAAACCACCCCCCTTTAATCGGATTTAATTTTCAATCAGAATGACCATTTTAGCCTTTCATTCTGAATGAAAGTGGAATTATACTGTTCATGTAAACATATTGACTGACAGAGATGGCAGCGGTTGCGAACCTGGATGTTGAATTTGAAATCGAGGATGCTCCACAGACTTTTAAGTCAGACGTGTGGCCGCATTTTGGCTTTCCTGTTTTCAAGAATGAAAAGGGTGAGAAGAGGACAGACGACACTAAAACTGCGTGCAAGTATTGCAAGAGATTAGTGCCCTACTCAAACAGCATGACCAACATGATGCAGCATGTCACTCGGCACCACAGTAAGAAACTCAAGTCGCCACTGCCTAAGAGAAAAAAAGTTTTGAAAGGACAATCCACGCTTACAAACGTATTTGCAACTCCGCTCGCCCAAACCAGTGCAAGGGCCAAGGAGATTACGAGATGCATCACGATATTCATGGCAAAAGATATGAGACTGTTTTCCGTGGTTGAAAATGAAGGATTTCGGGTGTTGGTCAACACACTGGAGCCCAAATACCACATCCCCTGCCGCCTGCACTTCAGCCAGACGGTGATGCCAGCACTTTACAAGGAAGTCAAAGCACATGTGGTACAGGCCTTCAGAGTGGCAGATAGTGTAGCAATCACAACAGACGGCTGGACTTCCAGAGCGACCCAAAGTTATGTCACCATCACAGCCCATGTGATCACCACAGACTGGGAAATGGCTAGCTTTGCGCTTCAAACTCGCCCTCTTTTTGAAACGCACAATGGAGTCAACATTGCTGAAGTGCTCAAAGAGGCTGTGACTGAACGGCAGCTTGAGAGGGCGAACGCAATCGCTGTCGTTACGGACAATGCTAGGAACATGGATGTTGCTGTGAGGGAGGCCGGGCTGGCTCCTCATATCAAGTGCTTTGCCCACACCTTAAGCTTAGCTACCCAAGCAGGTTTGAGTGTGCCCCGAGTCAGCCATCTCCTGGGCTGGGTCCGGCGGGTAGTAGCCTTCTTCCACCAAAGCCCCACAGCCACCGCAGTGTTGGCATCAACGACCACAATCTCATCATGGACATCACTACGCGCTGGAACAGCAGTCTTGATATGATTGAATGCTACCTCGAACAGCAGCCAGCCGTGGCTGCAGCTCTCCTCAGCACAGACATCTGACGAAATGCCTGTGAAATCGACACACTGGATAATTCGGACATCCATGATGCGGAGGACATGGTGAGCCTTCTTAAATCCCTGAAGACAGCGACCAACGTGCTGAGTGATGAAAAAACCCCAACCGTGTCTCTCATCAATGATAGAGCAGAGCATGGGGCCCAGTGAAGAGGACTCTGTCACCGTGAGCACCACGAAGACAGCCATCCTCAGCAACCTGTCTGACAGATACAGTGGGGAATACAACTCCCTGCTGGAGTGCACTGCAGTCGACCACAGATTCCGAGCTCTGCCTCATCTAGAGGAAGATCAGCGCCAGGATGTGTTCTACAGGCTGAGGGAGAAAACATAGCAGCACAACCAGGTAGGCCATTTATTTTACTGCCTCCTTTTTTAAAATTATTAATATATGTATATATTTTCTCTGTGCATGCATGAATTTAACAGCTTGTTTTATGGCATGTTTTTTCTAGATGTCTTCCAGATGTTTTTCAGTGTGTGTGTGTGTGTGTGTTTTCCAAGTGTTGCTTCTGGTGAGCCCTCTCTTAACCTACCTATTTATTTAGGTATTTAACTTATTTCTATCTCTGCTATTTACAGACCCATTTCCCTGTGGGGAAACAGGTGAGGGAGGAGCAGATACCAGTGCCCTCACACCTGCAGCAGAGCAGCCTGCTGACCGGGCAGACCCAGCAGGAGCTGAACTGGAGCCGCCTCCTCCCAAGAAGACAGCACTGGAAGACCTCCTTGGAGGGACTTTCGGGAACCCAGCAGAAGCAGCACAGCCCAATCTCATGACTGGGATTCTGGCAGAAATGTTTAAGTACAGAAGTGAAGCATCCATTCCCCTCAAGAACTGTCCACTCAAGTGGTGGAAGGAGAAAGCTAAGATGTACCCACTCCTTTCCCCTCTCGCAAAAGCATACCTCACCATACCAGCCACCTCTGTCCCCAGTGAAAGGGTTTTTTCAACTGCCGGAGACATTGTGAATGTACAGAGATCTCAGTTCTGCCTGACAATGTTGACATACATGTCTTCCTTAAAAAAAAAACACACACAAGTCGGGAGTTCCTGTGACGTCATGGACAGGCTTGCAGCATAGTAACTGAGCTCCGCTGGACAAAACTAAAAAAGAGTGACAAATACAATATTTCGACGCTGAAACTTAAAAAGAGTATCCATGAAATATGAGTTCCTCAGCTGGACAAAGGAGAAACAAAGAAGAAAACAAACCGAACACGTCGAACCAAGCCAACACAGCTGGCAGTAACACATGTCATTCAGACTCAACAGTACTGGAAGAGCTGAGGAAACTCTAAAAAGAAAATCAGGACGGCCATAACCACACCAAAATGGCCCTTGAACGTCTGGAACAAACTGTTTCTGAGAGACAGAGAGACTTGGAAATCTAGAGGATAGAGTCAGCACGGCAGAAGACACAGGGATGCGCCATCAGAGGGCCCTGAGGTACCTGCTGCACCGTGATATAGACACATAGATAGTTATAATATAAAAGGAATTAATAATCCCATTAAAAGAAAAAGAATCCTTAGTCAACTAAAGAAAATGCATTGTTCTGTGGCTCTGATTCAGGAAACACACCTATCTGAGATTGAACATTTAAAACTGAAGAGTAAATGGGTTGACCAGGTTTATAGTGCATCAAAAGAAAAGAGGGGTTGCTATTTTATTTAATAAATCTGTATATTACAACAATGAGAAAATATATCAGGATGATGAAGGCCGATATGTTATGGTGATTGGAACAATTGGTGGAATAAAAATAACCATATTGAATGTTTATGCCCCTAATGAAGACTGTCCACATTTCTTTAAAAAGTTGCAGCTCTATTGGCAGATAAAAGTGAAGGAATTATATTAGTGGGGGGTGATTGTAACTGCACATTAAATTCAAAACTGGACAGGCTACCTGCAATAACGTCTCAATCTAAAACGTCTAAGGGGCTATCAAATATGATGAAAGAGCTTGGGCTAGTGGATGTATGGTGGCATTTCCACCCTAATGAGAGAGACTTCACTTTCATGTCCCAAGTACATGGGAGTTATTCAAGGATCGACCTTTTTTGTATATCAAAAAACAAATTTAATAGAATAAAAGAAAGTAAAACTGAGGCAATCACCATCTCAGATCATGGCCCAGTTAGTATGAAAATCACTGGAGACTTAATGTCTCATTATTAACAGACACAAGTATTAAGCAAGAAGTAGGAGGAGCTCTATCTGAGTATTTTGCTATAAATGATAATGGTACTGTCCCGCCCTCGGTTTTATGGTATGCCAGTAAGGCCACAGTAAGAGGAAAGATCATCTCCACAGGAGAATAAGAAACAAAGGCTTGCAAAACAACAAGAATTGGAAACTGAAATAAAAAAAATTAACAAGGGAACACAAACAACATGGAAAAGAAGATACATTTAAAAAATTAAAGGAAATGAGACAACAACTGGATGAGGTTCTGACATACAAGACAGAGGGAGCTTTTAGGTATAGTCATAGAAAGTATTACAAAATGGGTAATAAAGCCAGCAGGCTGCTGGCCTTTCAACTCCGAAAAGCCCAATCTAACCGTGCAGTCCCTAAGATTAGAAATCCTGAAACCAACCATGTTGAGACCCATCCTACTAAAATATCAGATTCATTTGCATTATTTTATAAACAGCTACATAAGGCTGAAGAACTAGAATTTAAGGAAGAAAAAAATTCTTATTATGTAAATTATATAACTATGTACTAAAATCAGGAGACCCTCCAAAATCATGGTCAGAAGCCATATTGACAGTTTTGCATAAGGAGGGGAAGGACCCCCTACAATGTGCTAGTTATCGCCCAATTAGTCTTTTATGTGTTGATTATAAAATTTTAACTTCTATCGTGGCTACCAGAATTCGGCGGCTGTGGCTCAGAGGTAGAGCGGGTCGTCCACCAATCGAAAGATCAGCGGTTCGATCCCAGGCTCCTCCAGGCTGCATGTCGAAGTATCCTTGAGCAAGATACTGAACCCCAAATTGCTCCCGATGGCTGTTCCATCGGTGTGTGAGTGTGTTAAAACTGAGTAGCAGGTGGCACCTTGTATGGTAGCCTCGGCCACCAGTGTATGAATGTGTGTGTGAATGGGTGAACGTGACTCGTAGTGTAAAAAGCGCTTTGAGTGGTCACTAGATGACTAGAAAGGCGCTATACAAATGCAGGTCCATTTACCAATTCAAAAATATGTAAAGAAATTAATAAAATCAGATCAAATGGGATTTATTTTAGGCCGCCAAGGAACAGATAATATAAAGAGAACTTTAAACTTGCAGTCAATAGCGGCAAGAGACAAGCAACCATCAGTGCTTCTCAGCATAGATTCTGAGAAAGCGTTTGATCAAGTTGACTGGGTATTTCTGAGACAGACACTGATAGAAATGGGCTTTAGGAAAGAATCTGTAGCTTGGATTAGTCTATTTTATAAAGAGCCTAGCTCAAAAGTTGGAGTGAACGGCTATTTTTTCCAACTTTTTCAGGGTGGAACGGGGTGTGAGATTCACTGTTCCCCGTCTTGTTCGCCTTTATTATTGAGCCTCTGGCAGAGGCTACACGGCAGAATGCTCAAATTCAAGGAATAGAGGATGAAGGTGGGACAATTCATAAGATAGCTTTGTTCACGGACGATATTTTGCTTTTTGTAAAAAATCCACTATTTACAATTCCCGCACTTATGAAATGCCTACATGAATATGGATCAGTGTCTGGATATAAAATTAATGAAAATAAATCAGAAGCCATGATGATTTCTGAGACCTGGCCCTTACAATTAAATGAAAATGTCTCCTTCCGCTGGTCTAAGCAAGGATTTAAGTATCTGGGAATTATGATTACACCCGATCCCAGTCAGTTGTTTGAGGCCAACTACAATAAATTAATTAAACAAATAAAAAGCGATGTAGCACGATGGGAAGTCCTTCCCCTCTCTTTACTTGGAAGAGTTGAGACAGTAAAAATGAACCTACTACCTAGAATTCTTTTTTTATTTCAATCCTTACCTGTTAGAGTACCTGTATCCACTTTAAATATATTAGACAAACTAGTTTCTACATTTATTTGGCAAAAGAGGCCGAGGGTAAGACTCAAAACTCTTTGTCTGCCTAAAGATAAGGGAGGCCTGGGTCTGCCAAACTTTAAAAGCTATTATTGGGCTGCCCAAATAAATGTAATAGTGACATGGATTGAGAATGACCAAGAGGCAACATGGACCCAGATAGAGCAGAGCTCAGCTAGAGGTGTTTCTTTGTCAATATTACCTTTTATTAATACTAAGTCAATAAATAAAATAAAAATAGAGAAGGAATGGATAAAACATACTTTGAAGGTTTGGACAACAGTTAAAAAAATGCTCAAGGGATCAGAGTCAATTTCAAGGGCTATGATGATAGTGGGAAACATAAAATTCCCACCTTCTGTGTGAGATAGTGGGTTTAGACCAGGAGTGGCCAACCCACGGCTCGCGAGCCACATGCGGCTCTTTGCCCATCAGTGTGCGGCTCTTCGATCCATTAATTAAAACCATCAGCGTGCAGCTCT
This sequence comes from Epinephelus fuscoguttatus, assembly GCF_011397635.1. NCBI lineage: Eukaryota > Metazoa > Chordata > Actinopteri > Perciformes > Serranidae > Epinephelus > Epinephelus fuscoguttatus. The sequence goes on along the minus strand of NC_064769.1, from coordinate 387,049 downwards.
TCCATCATAGAAAAATCAGTTTATTGTTATGAGTGCATATGGCCCTTTAAGAAGTGTAACAGGCTTAAGTGGAGCGAGTGAGAGAGAGAGGAGTGCGCACGGGCAGGTGAGAGGGTGTGGAGTTCGGGGGGAATGCAGGACTGCAGCGCGGTGGCGATATCGCACAACAAAAAATGTCAGGGAAGAAATGCGTGTCTGTGTGTGTGTGTGTGTGTGTGTGTGTGTGTGTGTGTGTGTGTGTGTGTGTGTGTGTGTGTGTGTGTGTGTGGAGAGAGTATGAGAGAGGGAGAGATTGTGTGTGGATGTGTGTGGAGTAGTGTTGCATGGTATACTGGAACCAATGGCAGACCGCAGTAGGCTGCTACTTAAACACCACGGTACATGGCATGGTGCCACTACTGTGAGATAAGTTCAAAGTCCAAACAAAGGAGGGTGAGTGTCCATGCGCTGGCCAATAACAGCCATAGTGCTCCACGGCACAAGATAACGGCTTACCGGCGACCAAGAAGCCTGGCTCCAGGTGAATAAATTGGCGTCATGACTGCCCAGAAATACCTGAACAGCTGAGCCGTGGTGGCACATAGGTATGAGGCGTGTCAGAGGAGAAACGAACCGTTCACATTTCTCTCTTTGTGGCAGGTAATGGCCCACAAACCTCACCGCACTTTAGGGACTGTTCTTTACTTATGGAGGGACTGTTCTTTACTTGTTAGGGGAGGAGGGTGGCTCGTTGATTTTCATTTTATTTATTTATTTTATTTCAGTCCTCCCCTATGTTAATCACTTATTGATGCCGTTTTTGAAGTATGAATAAGTCAGTAAGTAATTTATTCCATTGAAATATCATTGATGTATTATAGAAAAGTGATTTATCTTTTTATAAATGACAAAAGGCACATCTGCCTCATTTTTGCTATGATCTCGTGATACTACTCAGAACCGTGATATTTTCACTGGTATCGTACCGTGGGTCCCAACTTTGGTACCGTGACAACACTAATCTGGAGAGAGTATGAGAGTGGGAGAGACTGTGTGGATGTGTGTGGAGAGAGTGTGAGAGGGAGAGACTATGGGTGTGGAGTGGGGGTGGAGAAAGACAGTCAGCGTGGGTTCTCTCCGGGCACTCTGGCTTCCTCCCACAGTCTAAAGACATGCAGACTGGGGACTAGGTCAATTGATAACTCCAAATTTTCCATAGGTGTGAATGGTTGTCTGTCTCTATGTGTCAGCCCTGCGATCGTCTGGCGACCTGTCCAGGGTGTACCCTGCCTCTCGCCCGATGTCAGCTGGGATAGGCTCCAGCCCCCCCGCGACCCTCAAGAGGATGAAGCGGTTAGAAGATGAATGAATGAATGAATAAATAAATCTGGCTTTGGAAATGTATGGATTTTGATTTTATGTCATTTCGTGTTTGTGTGAGAGAGGGAGCGCGTTTGTAAGCACACGTGTATGATGTGGCTCTTTGTACTACCACGGTAATTTTTGTGGCTCTTTGTCTCTGACTGGTTGGCCATCCCTGGTTTAGACGGTGTGCAGACAAAGGTCTTCTTATAATTAATCAGCTTTTCAAAGGGACACAATTTAATCTTTCTCTCAACTACAAGAACAGTTTAACCTTCCATCAGAAGATTGATATAAGTACCTCCAGATAAGAGATTATGTCACAAGTCATAGAGAAAGGGAGTTGGTTAGCAAAAACCCCAATGAAATTGAAGAATATTTTATTAGTGTTATGGAAAAACATCTACCATAAAAAAAAACAACACATATCTAATATATATAAAAGGTTGATAACTGACATTTCACAAAATACAGATTACATTAAGGAAAAATGGGATTTACAATTAAATGTTATAATTGAAGATACTAAATGGGTGGATATATGGGCAGGTTGCCATAAGGGAATAAATAGTCAATCGTGGAAAGAATTTGACTTGAAAATAAAGATTATATATTTTAATACTCCGTTAATTTTCCTCATTTGTAAAAGATCCCACTGTGGCACTATGTTGGCGAAATTGTGGGAAAATAGGAGACACCACACATATTTTTTGGGATTGCCCAGTTATTCAAGGATTCTGGGAGAATGTTAAAAAAAGAAATTGATAATATTTTGAAGGTGGATGTCCCATTGGAACCAGTGTTGTTTTTGTTAGGTGCCACATCTAAAGATCAACATAATTCAGATCAGCGATATATATTTAGAATTCTTTTATTGATCGCAAAGAAAATGATTTCAATGAACTGGAAGACTGCTAAACCACCAAATGTATCTCAATGGAGGCAGAGACTGAAGAGTGTTTACCTGATGGAAAAAATGACCGCAACTCTGCAGATGACTATGGACACTTTTGAGAGGAGATGGACTTATGTTTCACAATATCTAAACATTTGATGAAATGGGGTGGGTGGGGTTGTTGGGGTAGACAAGGCCGTAACTACCATTGAGGACACCAAGGTCATGACCTCGGTATTTTTTCCCGACCTAAATGAATGAATAAAATGAAAGTAAAAATAAACCATTTCATTTGTGCGGTGAAAGTACGTGGGAGGACCGATGGAAGGTGATTGAGTGACTCTCTCTTCTCTATAATAACAATTATTTAAAAAAGAAAATTCTGGTACTCTTGTTTGAGCGACGCAGCTTTCATACAGCTTTGCACACACATTATTCTTAGATGGATTACTCACAGGGTCACACAGAAATGCCACACATTATATGAAAGTGCAGGACCAGAGCTTTCCAAGGATACCACACACATCACTGTGCTGTCATTCCATCATGTTTTAAATACAGATCAATTGTCTACAAAATAAAAACCTGACGAATTTCTTTACAATCCATTATACAGATCTTGTTATCAGTCACTTCATATAGTGAGGAATATCGTATCTTACCACGTCTTAGGCTTGTGTGTGTTTCTCCCTGTCTATTCACATTTGTAGTCCGGCTTTCAAGATGCAAATATCTCCATATTCTCCAGTTGTCACTCCATCAAACTTTGTATGACAAGACCAGCGCACCCCCCCCCCCCAACTGCCCAAAATGTCCCCCCAATATATAACTGAAACTGAAAAACAACAACAAAAAAACGTTCAGGTCAGGCCAAAGAGCAGCACAGAGCACAGAGAAGTCAGGATCATGTCAACAAGAAAACGTCCAGAATTTTTTTTTTTTTTACTGCAAAGTGGCAAATATTATCTTGGAGGAGATCACTGCACTTGGTTGACTATTTTTCTATTATCTTAGATGTAAATATTGCATGTTTATTTCAAATGAAACACATTTTTGACTTGTGAATGAGTCAATGGAATTTCTTGCAATAATGAAAAAATACTGGCAATTATGTCCGCCTGGTACAAACCACATGTTTTGGACAGCTGTGAAGTGACAGAATGTCCCACCATCGTGGTTCTTACATTGCCAGATTCCAGAGAGTCTTCCCTCTTCAGATATGGCAGAATATGTCAACTTCCAGAGTATCAGGGATGGTGTGTTTTTGAGTTTCTCTGAGCATGGCGGATTTGCTGCTCTTATACCTGTACCTGGTTGTCTCTTTTTTGTTTTGTTGTTGGTTGTTTTACATATTTATTTATTTATTTATTTGTTGGTTTTTTTTGCTGAGGCTGTTGTTTTGTTGTGCGAGGTCCTATGTCAGGAATTGTTATGAAGTGTTTTGTAAAATTAATGAAATGCTGAAATAAAAAGTTAAAAAAAAAAAAATGTAAATTCCAATGTAGGAGGAATACATGTAAGGCAACCCTGCATCATGAATCGCATCATGAGTTGAGTGAATCATTACATCCCTAATTACGGCTATTGTGGTACAATATGTTGAAAGTATATATTAATATCTGATAGTATAAATATGTGACAATAATCATATGTGTATGATAACAGTAGAAGTATGACTAATGATAAACAGCAGCAGGAGGCATCAGGCAGGACCACAGCAGCAGCACAACCACACACGTCAGGCACCGCTGCGATATAAGTTAACCTGCGAGACAGTGGCGCACAAAGGCTCCGGAGAAGAAGCCGAGTTAGTGACATGCAGTACAGCCAAGTTAGCGAGATGCAACAAGACATAACAGGACATGAGTGTTAGCAAAGGACAGACAGAAAGAGAGAGCACTATGAGCTCTCTAAGAAATGACGGAGCCTGACCATTTAAAGCTTTGTACGTTAACAGTAGGATTTTAAATTCAATTCTGGATTTCACAGGGAGCTAGTGCAGAGAAGCTAAAACAGGAGAAATATGATCTTGTTTCTTAGTTCCTGTTAGTACACGTGCCGCTGCGTTCTGAATTAGCTGGAGAGTTTTTAAAGACTTATTAGAGCTACCTGATAATAGGGAGTTACAGTAATCCAGCCTAGAGGTAACTGCATCTTTTCGGGTCAGGATAGGCCTAATTTTCGCAATATTACGCAGATGAAAAAACGCAGTCTGTGAGGTTTGTTTTAAGTGAGAATTAAAAGACAAATCCTGGTCAAATATTACTCCAAGGTTTCTTACGGTAGTGCTAGAGGCCAGAGCAATGCCATCTATGTATATCACACGTACTACATCATAAAGAGTCTCTGAGTTGTTTTGGGGCCAAGTACAATAACTTCAGATTTGTCTGAATTTGACATCAGGAAATTTGTGCTCATCTAAGTTATGTCTTTAAGGCATTTTTGAAGTTTAGTTAATTGATCAGTTTCTTCTGGCTTTATCGATAAATACAATTGTGTATCATCTGCATAACAATGGAAAGGTGATGTTCAGGTGATGTCTTTCTCAAGAGTCTAGATGACTGGCCCCAAACACATGACTCTGGACATGAGGTCTTCCTGTTGGCACCAGTCATTAATTTTGACAGAGTGAACACCTTTCCAGTTACAGTAAAAGACAAATACTTTGGTTAAGACTTGCTGGATCACACCGAATCATATATATATACCAGCTTGTCAAGACAAGAATGCATGAATGTCTGCTTCAGTTGAGGACCGACGTTATCATCCTTACAGTATTAAGTGAACAAACAAATGCTACTTTATCAAAACTGTAAACTGTTTAAAGGATGACAACATAGAAATCAGAATTATAAAGCAGTAGCCTACAATGACAGAAGAAGCAAAAAGGACTAAATTACAATGCAAATTGAGGGAGCTGACAGCATCAAATTTCACTTGAGTTGTACCTGGTATGATTCCGTGTGACCAAAATAATTGATTGATTGATTGATTGATTGATGCTTTAACCACATTTAAGTTACCTAAAGGTTATGTTAATTTAACCTGAACTATCATGACATCCTCATGGACCATTTTATTAACTTAGCTTAATGTAATGCTAGCTAGCTAGCTAGCTAGCAAGCTTGGTTAGCAAGGTGCATCCATGATTAACATTAACTGGAATGCTAACCTTGGCTAGCAAAAATCAGACTCCAAACAAAATGTACTTACCTGAAAAAAAAGAACAGCTGACTCCTCAGAGTGGTATAACAACTAAATGTTGAACAGACATTTTCAGGCAACAAAATAACTTTCATTAACCTGAAAACACACAGTCAGAGGTGGGGGTGTGCCATATCATTCAGGATAATACCGGCATAATTTTTTGTTGTCTAGTGATTTTGTCATAAACCTTTAGTAATGTAAACCTACGTAGCACTCATAGCTCAACAACAAAACTACATGTGAATGTGCAATAGTTGTAGCGTAACAGCCTGTCACAGGTAACAGCATGGTGATTAGAGGAGAAATGGCAGAGCATAAAGGTCCAGGTGGAAAAAACGACAACTCAGTCATTTAGGATTTTGCTGACAGAGAAGGAAATGGCCTGTTGATTTATATACACTGAACAAAAATATAAACGCAACACTTTTGTTTTTGCTCCCATTTTTCATGAGCTGAACTCAAAGATCTAAATCATTTTCTATATACACAAAAGACCATTTCTCACAAATATTGTTCACAAATCTGTCTAAATCTGTGTTAGTGAGCACTTCTCCTTTGCCGAGATAATCCATCCCACCTCACAGGTGTGGCATATCAAGATGCTGATTAGACAGCATGAATATTGCACAGGTGTGCCTTAGGCTGGCCACAATAAAAGGCCACTCTGAAATGTGCAGTTTTGAGCGAGAGGTCTGCGGTCGTTTATAACATAATGTTATAAATAATTGTTTTATGTGTTTTAATGTGTAGGTATGTATATGTTTTCAATGACGTTTATGTTGAAATAAAAATACCTACAAGTAGTTATGTTTCCTTGTATTAATACATTTACAAGTACGTTTCCTTGTATTGGTTTGCCCTCTTGTGGACATAATGCGAAAAAAAAAAAATTCGAATGGTTCGAACCTATGAGTTATTTTTAGAAGGAATATTCGAACATCATTTTTGAGCAATTTTGACAGCCCTACTGCCAAATTGTCTGAAACACCTTTGGAGAGGGCTTTTGGTAGAGAAATGAACATTCAATTCACAGGCAACAGCTCTGGTGGACATTCCTGCAGTCAGCATGCCAATTGCACGCTCCCTCAAAACTTGCGACATCAGTGGCATTGTGCTGTGTGATAAAACTGAACATTTTAGAGTGGCCTTTTATTGTGGCCAGCCTAAGGCACACCTGTGCAATAATCATGCTGTCTAATCAGCATCTTGATATGCCACACCTGTGAGGTGGGATGGATTTTCTCGGATTTGTGAATATTTGAGGAAAATGGTCTTTTGTGTGAAAAGAAAATGTTTTAGATCTTTGAGTTCAGCTCATGAAAAATGGGAGCAAAAACAAAGTGTTGTGTTTATATTTTTGTTCAGTGTATATAGATCCCTGGGTAATTTTTTTGTATTTGGGAACTGTTTAAATGTGTGTAAATTTTTTTTTTTTTACAAATTTGTCATATGGTCAAGGATATCATTATCACAAAAATACCCTGAAATACCGTGATATTATCTTATGGCTATATCGCCCACTACTTGTCAGAGGGTCAAAGTTTGAAGAAGAAAACACAAACATCAAACAGTAGCTCGACAAATACAGTGTCAGAGACACTGATTGTTATGCCTCTACCCTAAGGTCGCTGTGGTTGTGACTTGTCAATCAAAGGTTAGCCACGCCTCACAGCACACGCCTGCTTTATTGTCTACTTGAGTCAAAATGGGTACATAATTTACCAAATGAACATCATGTTGTATTAAAAAAGACTTCAATGGAGCCCATAAACTCATTAGGAAAATGTTTTACCAAGGTATTAAATCAAGCAACTTATGGAAGAGACAACTAATACAAGAAATTTTTTAAAAAAATTGAGTGATTATGATAGCAACAACAAAATGCTGTTCAAAGTAGAGACAGAAGGGATACCTTTGTGAACCAGAGTATAGAGAAGAAGAACTTTTGCTGAGGGAGACTGGACAAATTGAAAGAGAGAGAGGGGGGGGGGGGGGAGTTCTGTGGAAAGTGGAGGCCCAAAAACAACAGAAGGTAAGTGTGTGACTTGTAAATGCATGCATGTCATATACCCAGAGAGCTGGACTTGGCCAACAGACATGACACACTACACAAAATGAAATGTTGTTGTAGTAACGTAAAAAGCACCAGCAGATGGCAGGAGCTACATTCGATGTACCGTATGCAAATGTACAAGTCACTGAATCCTCCACAACCAACTTCCGACAAATGTTTCACAATAAAGGCCGATTTAGAAAATGGAGGGATTCTCTCAGCCGAGGTTATAAGGGTCTTTTAATCTGAAACAAATTCAGGAAGTGTTAAGATGAAGTAACGGCGTGATGCATTAACTTTATCAAGGCATAGGGGGCAGATAAAAAGTAAAAATATAAAGATACAGAGGTATTAATAAATAATGGCCCATTTATAATGTAGTCTGTTTCAAATGAAGCTGGTAGCCTCTGCAGTTGTGGTGAGAAAAAGCCCCTATTTTTTAATTTTTGTACTTTATATCTGTCTCCATTATGAAGAAATAACATTGTTTGCTAGTTTGATGCTAATGGCAGTACTCAGCGGGTTGACAAAGTGCCTCTGCTGTTTCCTTTTTACTCCGTGTGGTAAGGTCCCCAGAGGAAATATTAAAAAGGCTGGGGTGTTGTTGCCCTGCAGTTGTCTATGACAGCAGCTAACTCTGTGTTTCTATTGGTCAAAGTGACGGCTGATGGGAGTAATCGTGAACGACAAAAAGAAAATCAAACATGCTGGACTTTCTGAAGTACATTGTGCTCTTTATTTTATTTGGTTTTCAAAATAAACTTGGTTAAATGATTTCAGTGTGTGTGTATATATAAGAACTTTTTGAATATTTTGAGCACATTTCAACAATATTGCAATAATAATGATAACCGTGATAATTTTGGTCACAATAACAGTGATATGAAATTTTCATACCGTTACATCTCCACACAGGACATTGGATACCACTTACCAAACAACCACTTTACTGGTTGTCTGGTAAGTCGTTTTATTTATTTGTAGGTCATAAGCATTCTTTGTGCCAAGTATGTGGACACAGCTCTCATTTTGGTTATACAAGGACCGGATGGCTTGTAGCAGCGTGCCTGGTATCCCATATTCCCGCAGTACCCCCCGCAAAAGTCCCCATGGGATGAGGTCGTAAACCTTCTCAAAGTCCACAAAGCACATGCAGACTGGATGGGCAAACTCCAGCGATCCCTCCAGCAGCCCTGCAAGAGTAAAAAGCTGGTCCACTGTTCCATGGCTGCATCCCAAGTCTCTTAAAATTACTGCTAACCACCTTATCTAGCCACCTTATCTAACTGTTCAGTCCCTCCCACTTAGGAAAACATGCAAGGAGTCAGGAGTTAGGAGTTAGGAGTGAGGAGCGAGGATTGCTGATTAAGAGGCATGAGACGGCCTTACTCTGAAGCGTCACCTAAAGCGACATCCTTTTCTGATGACGGCGACAGATCTGCTGCATAACGGAGCCAGCGTTTGGCGTACATCCCAAGTCACATTACATTCGCTGATCAAAGCCGTAACCCCCACCCCCTGCCGTCATGACTTTGGTCACACACTTTTGCATGTATTACCATTGTTACTGAGTCATTTGCCGAAGTTTGGTGCAATTTAAGAACGGTCTGTAGCCCTGCCACTGTCACTGTGATGAGCATCATTATCATTATTATTATTATCATCATCATCATCATCATCATCATTATTATCACTATTATTAAATCCACTCGCCATCATTCAACAAGTCAGCTGCTGAGTGAATAAGTGAGAGAGAGAGAGAGAGAGAGAGAGAGAGAGAGAGAGAGAGAGAGAGAGAGAGAGAGAGACAGACAGACAGAGACAGAGACAGAGAGAGACAGAGAGAGATGCAGGACAGACGGTAATGACAGTAGCTTACAACAACATTAACGAAAGTAATAATATTAATTAATATTAATATTAATATTAATAATTAATATTACCTATAAGCTATTAAACATTATTCCACTCACATGACATGCAGGACAATTAATGATGGGCAAATGTGTTTGTGTGTGCGTGCACGGTTGTTATATCAGCACGTGTGGTTCTGGACATGAGCAGCTGCACATTCAACAGCCACACATCACCAACAGTCCGCTGAACAACGCAACGGGTTGTGAATGAAATAAACTTAATTATAACATGACAGTCTTGCAGGAAATATCATTAATGTTACTCTTTGTAGTCACATAGGCATGTGAATTACAGCGTTTCATTGCAAAGAATGCATGTAACGGGTACACTTGCGCTGTTTCTCCGCCATCTCGTTCAAATGAGCCAGACGTAGGGGGCGAGTATTTAGACGTAGGGGGCGGGTATTTATACGTCAGGGCCTCAAGCTGAAAAAGACTCCCTGTTAGGAACCTCTCGTGTTACCTTAATCATCGCACCTAACAGATCCCTCCTAACTCCTAATGCTAACTCCTTACTGGCAGGAATAAGAGACATGAGGCGGCCTTAAAGATGGCTGACCTCGAACGACTTCCGGTTCAAGTAAGGAGTTAGGAGTTAGCGGTATAAAATAAGAGACTTGGGATGCAGCCCATGACCAGGACAGAATCTACATTGCTCCTCCTGAATCTAAGGTTCTATAATCGTTATTTTCCCTGATGGCAAGGTACAGCAGCACTCTTCAGCTGTGTCTCTCACTAATTTGGCCATGAGTTTACATAATCCTCTGTGAGAAATGTTCACTGCAAACGCAGCTGCAGTGAACATTTTTACTCAGTTGTCTCAGTCCTGAGTGTTGATGTCTAGATTCAGTTTAACTAGCTACAGCTGTTTTCCATCTTTGTTTGAACAGGCCAGAAAAACACAAGCATGCACCATCTTAGAAATCTTTAGAAAAGTTAAGTTTTGTTTCAGCCTGATCATGCAACAGCACCTGACTTAATGGTTGACCTGTGGCGTAATACAGTGCACGGCACAGTTGGGCTTTTGTGTAGGAATATGATTATGGTTGAGAAAATGTAGCATCAAAGAAGAGGGCTGTCTGAGCATGAGATGAAAATATTCAGAATATAGCATCCACTTAGACTGATGTACAGTACAGGCCAAAAGTTTGGACACACCTTCTCATTCAATGCGTTTTCTTTATTTTCATGACTATTTACATTGTAGATTCTCACTGAAGGCATCAAAACTATGAATGAACACATATATATGCCTTCACCATGGAGACACTGTGGTGTATTTATTTCGTTTGTATTTTGTACCAACACAGAATATAATGGGGTTTTTTTGTATTTTTCACTTTATTTTTTTCCAACACAGAACATTAATTTCAACTTTAGAATTACAACAATATTTAGCAAGTAGAACGAGACGTGCTTTCCGGCCACCAGATGGCGCTATTTTCACAGTCTTTCGAAATTGGAATTGCTGCTGAGGCTGTCAGATGATAGACTTTTTATTATTTTATCCACTTTGCTTCAACCGATCACCACCAAAATTTTATCATCTGTTCTTGTCCCATTATCCACCTTTCCTGAAAATGTCATCAAAATCTGTTCATAACTTTTTGAGTTATTTTGCAGACCATCAGACAAACAGACCAACGCCAGCGAAAACATAACCTCCTTGGCGGAAATGTGAGTTCCATCTCAATACTACACATTTCATTTTGATCATACACATAAATCTTTGCTTACTTTCATCACACTGCCCTTTGATGGTGTGCTCAGATAAAACTACAGAACAAGATGTTAAAAAAAACGTGCTTACTCACTTAATACAAGTTTTTGTCTTTTGTTCTAACATGCAGCCATTTTCTGTCCAAAAAAAAGAAGCCTACTCTCTGTTTCATTGTACATGGTAATTGTGAGCTGAAATAATGTTTTTTAGGATGGAGGATAATGCATTTACAGCAAAGACAGTACTGCACCCATCAGTATCCATGGTGACAGATGCTTCCTGCTTGTAGCAGGAAACAGAAAGTATCGCCCACAGTGTGCCTGTTTATTTATACCTTCCTTTTTTTTCCTTTTAAATAGTCCCCCACCAGCCTACGGCTACTGCACAGTGACACTCTGTGTAGTGACAGGGCCTGTGTGACATTCATGAGCATACATAAGCAGGAGAGTAAGACAGCTCACATAGCAGCCTCTGGATTCAGCCCAGAAATTAAATAAGAAAGAATAACAGATGCACAGATCCACTGTGGCATTTTACATAATTTGAAATCTTAATTCTCCATTGTGCTCTCATAATCAAAAGAGCAGTTAGTTGCAGTGAAGAGGCAAACACCATACTGTCAATCATTTAGTTTCAGGGTTGGGATCAGGTCAGTCATCAATTTTTAAGTACGGTTAGTGCACTGCTGTAATAATACAGCACTCTATAGACTGTTGACCGACCTCCATTCTGATGTGAAACCTGATACCAATTTTAACATACTGTGGTATTTTCTGCTATTTTCTGGGTTGAACTTAATATCTACAAATATATTGTGTACAGTCTTTGATCTTTCAGGGTGGCAATACTGGATAGTTGTCCTTGTTTCTATGTGACGTTACAGGGTTTTAGTGAGGAACTGGGTGGAGGGTGGGAGGGTCATATTCTGCTTGTGGCCCAATAGATGCTAGAACCGGCCCTATACCACACACACACACACACACACACACGTTTTGACAGCCGAGATTCACGTTTAGTGTCGCAGACAGACATACATCTGCGCGCCGCAACAACACGCGTACACACAGCAGCCATGTCCATCAAGCATGGTGTAGCCTATCATTCTACATACAGTGTCCTGTCAGAACAGCAGCTACGTCCGACACGGTGTTTAAAGCCCATAAGAACCCCCCCAGTCAGGCCTGCTGCTGCCGTGTATCAGCGCTGCACAGCTAATGCAGGCTAACGCTTTGGCTGTGCGGTACCTACCTTTCCACCAGGCAGAGTCGTCGCTGCTGCTGCTGCTGCTGCTGCTGCTGCTCCTGCGGTTGTGTTAATGAAAACGACAGTGCGAGTCCATAAAACGAGTCAAGCCACGGTGGTTGATTAAGCCCAAGCGGTGTTTTCCCAGTAGTGTCCAGGGTCCTCCTTTGAGTCGAACGTGAAGCCAAGGTCGTAACGTCTGATCCGCAGGATCCACAAACAGTGCGGGATACATTAGACGAAATCATACAAGCATGGCTTTAGTTTGCCAAATGATTTCTAGTCATAAAAAGGAGTGAAAATGAATAAATACCAGCAGCAGGAAGTGACAGGTAGCCACACTTATCTTGACAGCCAGGTGTGTTGTCTAATCAGCCGCTCGGCTCTGAAGAGAGCTCCCGCCTCCACTAACAGCGGGCCACTCAGAGCGTTGCTCTTAACAAGCGTCCCTCAGACGCAGGTGCATCTATGATGCCTTCACGAGCTTACCGTAGGCTCGTACATCATGGGCCGTCTGTGGAACGTTTCTAAAAATTTTCTCAAGCAAGAACGCTTGACTTGGTCACAGCAAATGTAGGCTAATCCTGTATGATGGCAAGTCCATTTGAAACCCCAGCAGAGAAAAAACCAAATTAAAACCAAATGAATTTCCACTATGCATTTTCAAGATGCCTAAAGCAAATTTGAAGTGAAAGGAATTAAAAGGAAAGAAAATATAAAATGAAATGTTTTCATGAATGTTTTAACCTTAATTTAGGATTTTTAATTAGAATCAGAAATACTGAGGTCTTCAACAGGGGGTCCGCGACCCCTGGGGGGGTCTGCGGTGGTACTGCAAAGGGGTCGTGACATTTTTGGTTGATTCGACAATTTTTTGTATTTTTTCCCCCATTTTTTTTCCACAAATTATAATGTCTTTAAATACACATGAACATTAATCCAACATATTGTAGCAAATGGATAAATGGAGGCAAAAGATGTTATCTTTCAGTCAGAAATGCACACATTCAGCAACATACAGGAGCTCTCTCAAACTGGGCACCGGTTCACTCACAACATTGCTGTGCCAATCACGCGGCCGCATGTTACATGCTGGCTCTGTCAGGTTCCCCGTGATTGGCCGAGAGCCTATTCAATCCCCAGTAGTGTTGTCAAAAAAATCCATTCTCAGATTAGATTCGGCACTCCGAGACCTGTACAAGGATCGAGAGGTCAATAAAGCTCCCGTTTAAGCATGTGAATCAGGCCTATTTAATTAGCGGCCCAGAAGCAACCTCTGAGTGGCCCAGGCAGGGATCAGTACCGAGACTTGGTGTTAAACGGCCAGAGGCAAATTTAATCAATCAATAGTAGTAGCCTAAGCTCCAACGTTATTGGCTCTTATGGTTACTTTTTAAAGTTTTGGTTTCATGTATTAGCATTCTGCAGCCTCTCTCCTGCTCTCTGCATGTCAGGGCTGACCTCCTCCTCACAGCGCACACACACACACACACACACACACACACACTAGGGGTCCGTTTCAGAAAGCAGGTTCAACAAACTCTGAGCCTAACCCTGAACTCTGAGTTGATGGGAAACTCTGGGTTAGCGTTTCAGAACAACTGATTTCAATCAGTTCAATCAACACAGAGTACATTCACTTTGAGTTAAGCGCGTGCACCATGACTTTAATAAAAAGCCATCATCAATGGAGCCCCGATACTACGATTCACCATGGCAACAGGTGACAAAAAAGGTCGGCGTATTTCACGCTGGTAGAGTTGGAAATTTTAATGCTCTCGTACAGCGGATTTGAAGAAATCTTTAGAAAAAGGAGTTTGCAGCTGCAGCTGCAAAGGAGAGGGAATCGGCATGGGAGAAAATTGCTGCTCGAGTCAATACGTAAGTTTAAATGTATTTTATTCATGTGTGTAATCACATAATCATATTGGGTGAAAACTGGTGGAATGGTATTAAAGCTAAAATTTATTTCACTTAGATGCAATCCCACAGGCGAAAAAAGAACGTGGAAGCAGCTCAAAATGAAATATTAAAACATCATTCAAACAGGTGAGACTTCAGCATAGTAGTCTCATAGGGTTACCTGATTTGAATCATGTTTACCAGTAAATATCATTCAGTGGCTGTTTCAGTGTGCATTATCCCCAACATAATGCTGTTTTCACACACATAAATGTCCTCTCACCTGTATCCTGTTAAATTAGGCCTATTTAAAGTAACATCTGACTTCTACTCAGCCAACAGAAAGAAGGCTGAGGTCCGTAAAACAGGTGGAGGACCACCACCACCACCTCTGACAGAGGCAGAGGAGCTGGCCCTGAGCCAAAACACTGGGAGGCCAGTGGCAGAGGGAATTCCTGGAAGGAGCTCATCTTCTGAGCCAGTCACCCCCCAGGAGCCACCAGCCTTCATAAGATGTAATCGGCCTAGGCCTATATCTTCTTTTGGGCCAAATATTAATTTCCCTTTAATGGGTTTTTCTTTTGTCCCAACAGATTCTGTTGGCGTTCTCTCTCTTATGGATCCTTATGCCACTGCTACTGTAAGTAGCCAATACCCCATAGATTATGCTATATAGTAGTTTAAAGCATACTGAAACACAACACTCATCTTCACAGGATGATGAGGATAATGAGGTCACATTGTCTGCTGCCACGGAGAGGGAGCCTGAGGGGCCTACAGAGGTAACATCTTGATATTGTTACTGATAGTTTCCTCCCCATTCACATTTCTTAACATTCTTGTGTGGATTATAGAGTGACATTTAGCTTACACATAAGTATTAACAGATATTCTTATCCTTTTTAATAGAGCATGGCTGGGCGGCAGGAGGAGGGTCCATTAACCTCCACAGCTCACCTCTAATTAAAACGGTGCAGAAAACTGAAAAGGAAATGGTGCTCCTGGACCAGCAGATCACAAAAATGGATCTTGAAATTGAGATATTGAAACACAAGTTAGAGGTGGGTGCATTGTGAATTGTGTTAATGATTGGAGCAATGTAAAAAACAAACAAAAAAACTGTTGCTTTTGTATTTGTAGGAAATAAAGAAGACCAAATAAAATATGAATTATTTGTCTTTATTTGACTGCTCTGGGTGGTGGTGATTGTGATTTAAACAGTGAAGTGATTCTGGCATATGATGTCTCTGACTGCTCTTCCATCCTGGATGTCTGCAGGGTGGATGGGGTTGTCATCAGGGTCTTCCATTTGTAGGGCAGGGTGTTGTTCTCCCCTAATTGTGGCAATATTATGGAGAACAACACATGCCACAATAATGTCACAGGCCCTCTCAGGGGTTACCTTGAGGTGACGTAGGCACTGGAAACAGGCTTTCAGCAGGCCTATGGTCATCTCCACCCTGGCTCTCGTCCTGCAATGGGCCTGGTTGAACTTCTGTTGGGGGCCTGGGTCAGGGTAAGGGGTCAGTAACGTAGGCTGGCACGGGTAACCCCTGTCACCCAGCAGAAAGCCATCAAACTCTCCTGTAATGTATAGTGGATACATTTGAGTGCATTAAAGGAGGGAGACAAGGGAATTATATTGTGCAAGACTTTAGGCTGATAACCATGTTCCATTATGTTGCTCAGATTAGACTCACGATATATCCGTGAGTCATGCACAGACCCAGGCCACTTGGCCTTCACATTGGTTATGATGTGGGCTGCATCACATATGATCTTGACAGTGCAGAGAATGACATATGTTAGTTGTCAGTCAAAATGTCTAATTTCTAGTCAAAACAAATCTCTTTACACTTAAAATAAGACACATCCCCTAAAAAGTAAATTGTTCTTAGACAATTTTCACTTGTTTCAAGCACATTTTCAATTGCAATAAGTAGAAATAACACTTGCTCCACTGACAGATTTTTCTACTTATTTCAAGTGAAAATTTTCTTGAAACAAGTGAAAATTGTCTAAGAACAGGTTACTTTTTAGGGGATGTGTCTTATTTTAAGTGTACAGTAATGAGATTTGTTTTGACTGTCCAGTCTGAGGTCGCAGCACTATGTCATTAACAAAATATGAGTTGTAATCATAAATTTTAACTGATTTCTACATCATTTACCTGCAATCCTGTGGAACTCCTCCTTGATGACTCTCACAGGTTTGTGTCCAGGGAACACAACAAAAAGTTTAACAGACGTTTCAGCGCAAGGCTCACTTTTCTCACAGCTCTGCATACAGTGGCCTTACTGATATGTTCTGCATCACCGACATTATAAAGAAAACTGCCGTTTGAAAAGAAATGTCACGCAACACAGAGAATCTGCTCGGATGAAAGAGCACGTCCACGGTTGGTGATGTTGGTCATGTGACGACGGATGAGGTTATGGATGTATCTAATGGACTGTGAAATAAAACGGTACCGCTCAAAAAGAAAATTATCGGGAAAAGATAAAACATCTACTTGGGGCCTGTAAATGATCTCCCGACGTATGTGTAGCTCCCTGTGAAGCAATATTGCCTCTTCGTCCACTAGATCATCAAGAAACGGACATGCCATGGTCGAAAAACGTAGCTGGTAGATTTTTAAGAAGAACTAGACTAATAGACGTATGAAACTCCGCTGAAACCTGCGTGATACTGAACGAACGAATAAATGAATCAAACGGCGTGTGTGACGTAAGAGGGAGGAGACAGCTAGAAACTCCGACCAGGTTAGGTTCACAGGGTCAGTTGCCATAGTAAGTGACTCACTCCGAGCTTCAGTTAGCCTATCTCTCTTTCTGAAACGGGCTGGAATTACTCCGCTTTCTCTTGTTTAAGTTACCTCACTTTCTGAAACGGAAAACCCAGAGTTTCCCTCATTTCAGGGTTAACAGACTCAGAGTTTTCACAAAACCTGCTTTGTGAAACGGACCCCAGAGTGAAGTCACATATCAGCAGAGAGACCGCGGTGCAGATGAAGGGAATATAATTTAGCCTACCCTTGTTGACAACAACAAGCCTACGCTTGTTACTGTGAGTAAGTGCAATAAAACCTCTGCCAGTAGAAAGCCAATAGCCTACTTTATCAATAAATGTCGGCATGTAGAAAGCCATAGCCTATTTCAAACCGCTCTGTCCGCGGTCTCTCATTCACCGCTATTACCTATGGTTTATGATCGCAATCGACACAAGCACATCGCGCTCGCTGTGCTAACAGCAAAGTGTTAAAGACAAACTAAAATGAAATTTGTTTGTATGTAGGATAACACTTTATGTTAAAATGTAGGAGGCAGCCGACCTGCAGCCAGTGAGTCTCCTAACTAGAGGAGGGACAGAGAGCAGGATGAATGGAGAGGGAGATGCTGGGGGGTATTCCATCAATGTAGCTAAGAATATCCAGACTAAGGGGGCGATCACACCGAGATGAAACGCTAGAAGTGCGACGCGATACGGCGCGTCTGACCGGAGTTCAAGCGTCTTCTTAGACTGCCGTTTTTCCGGCGTCTTTTTAGACGCGTGTTTTTAGACGTGCGTAGACGCTGAAAAGTTAAAATATTTTCAACTTTTTCAGACATCAGTAGCACCAATCAAATGAAATCCTCCTTTCTGTTTTGTTGTGGCAGTTACAGCAGTTTGGTCAGTTACTGCAGTTTTACGACACTTGCGAACGACAGACAACACAATGCAATCCGAAGACGAGAAATTTATCCTGACAATATTTGATTTTGAAGAATTATACAACACACGCATACCTCAGTACTAGTTTCATGTAAGTCACTGTCTCTACTGTCTTTGAGGGAAACACTAGATTCAAGGGGAGATGACAGGAGGTGTGTGTGTGTCGCCCGGTTGCGCACGCACGCCCGCTCCACAGGCGCTCCTTGCTGTTTCTTTTTGTCTAGCGCGCATTGAATAAGCGCTTCCAGCGTTTCAAGCATCTTTGAAGCGTCCGCATTTCTGCGTTTCATTTCTGTGTGATCGCCCCCTAAGCGCTTCCAGCGTTTCAAGCGCCTTTGCAGCGTCCACGTTTCTGTGTCTTATTTCTGTGTGATCACCCCCGAAGGTGTAATCTTGAAGTTTGACTAAACGCCAACTCCCAGTCTAGCGCCAACCCGTTCCATTAAGCGAAATCAGCTGGCTCCAATTGACGCTAATTCAAGCCTCACCTGTTAAGCCTCAACTCATGCACGCACCCAGGGGAAAAAAAAAAAGCCCACACTAGTCAAGTGCTGAACATGTTGCAAAATGTAAAAAAGCAAAGGAAAGGAGCGAGCAGAGGCTTTCTCTGCGGCAGAGCAAACGCTCCTTATGGAAGTGTATGAAGACTATAAGGACATAATTAAGAAAAAAGACAATACGGCAGTGATTAATAAAGCAAGGGAGGTGGCGTGGCAGAATATTGCCGACAGGCTAAATGCGTAAGTGACAAAGAAAATTCAACATTTCAGCATAATATCATGTTATATGGGCCATTCTACCGAATTGGTGCAAACTGCTGTCCCCAAACAAAAAAACTAATTTAAAAAACATTTAAGTATGCAAATTTTACATGTTTAATAAGATCTTGCAGTTATCTATTGAAACACCAAATGATATTTAAGATATCAGTATGCTTAATATATATAAAATCATCATTTATAGGGTACTTTACATTGTGAAGTGGCTGTCCCCAACTCCAACTCCTAAATTTCAATTCATGAAAATGATAGTGAAATGATTTTTATAAAATGTTCTTTTGTTCTTTTTAGAAGGGTCTTTTTGATTTATTTGAAATGGAAGTGTAAAAAAGTAGATTGATTTTATATATTTTTTGTAAATCATGAAAATGTGTGTAAAAAATCTTGTCCCTCATTTTCTTGTCACTACCGAAACATTGTAGGTTTTAGTCCATAGGCTAAGACTGATTTAAGCCACACCTCTAATTTTTTTTATCAGGAAGTATTCCTTTGTCCCTCTCATGTTTTGGCTGCATGGTGAGTAGCTAGGTCTCATCATTTTGAAGAAAAGGTGTTCAAAAGTCTGAAAATCAGTGTGTAACTTTAAGAGACGTCACTACCGAACACCTATTTACTGCACTTAAACAAACTTTTTTTTGTTTTATGGCAGAAAAAATAGTTTTTATGTGTGTGCAATAGTTCAGAAAACTGCTAGCTAACCATGTGCTGATCAGCCTCTTTAAGCTAGGCTAGCTAGTTATCTAAAATTGTCACTACCGAAACAGTCACTACCGAAACATGTGGTGACGTTTCGGTAGTGACAAAATGGAAACTCCTCCCTCTGTTGGTGGACACTGCCCTTTACCTTTACCTACTGCGTATGAACACCAGTATGTTTTTGAGTGCACACACAGAACAGTCATCATGGAATGTGAAGAGATATTTCCTGAAATTGACAAAAAGTGTATTGGATTACAAATGAAGACTGCACCTTTAAGTCAGCATGTTCCATTAGTTCCATTGGTCAGGCTCAGACTGACACTTGTTTTTGCCACTGCTTTCTAATTACTGACTTCTTAAAATGTGTCAGTAATGTTAATTTCTATGGTTAACTTATACAGGGAGAGAGACAGTATGCCAAATAACCAGAGGAGCAGAGCAAAAACAGGAGCAGAGAGACTGAGGAGTACAGAAAAAGGTTGAGGGATGACCCTGTGAAGTACGAAGAGTACTTAAAAAAGGAAAGAGAAAGAAATAACAAACGAAGGGAAGAGGGAAAGTTGAAGAGTGTCACGGAATTATCTGCAAGGGAGCAAAGACAGCAAAGAAAGGAATGGAGGACAAGACAGAAAAAACACAGGATGATGAAAAGGCAGAAAGAAAAAGCTGTTTGCAGGGACACGCCACCCAGCACTTCCAGTGAGAGTGAGGGGAAAAAAGCGACCAAAAGAACATCAATGAACAGATACAGAAAATTAAAGAAATTGGAAGAGAAGATAGCAGGAATGCAGAGGAAGAAAGAAAGATATAAAAAGCGATGTCAAAGATTAAGACAGAAGATAATGTCAGAATTGTCTAAATCTCCGAGATCGAAAACACAGATGGATGCACAGAAGTACAGATTTCCTAAACATGTGACAAAGACCCTACTTTTTCACAACACACTCATGCATCAAATTAAAGAAAAATACAAATCTGCGAGCTACAAAGACAAACATTCATTCAGAAGATCTCTCACAACCGGGCTACTGAGGAAGTACAAACTTGTCTCTACAATGAGAAAATGTGTTGGTGTCTCCCACAAAGTGTTCAACAAGACTGAAAACCACCCATGTCTTACTTTCACCTATCAGAAAAATCACAAACAAAAAAACATGGACATCGTCAAAACATTTCTGAGTCGAGATGACAATAGTCGGATATCAGCAGGAAAGAAGGAAACAATCACAAGATTTAAAACAAAGAAACAAAAGAGGTTTCTGTCTGACACAATGCTGAATTTGTATCAGAAACTGATGTTGGAGATGCCTCATCTAAAGCTATCCTATTCGCTTTTCTGTAGGATAAAGCCATTTTGGATTGTTGCTCCAAACATCAGTGACAGGGAGACATGTGTCTGCAAAGTGCATGACAATGCCAAAATGAAAGCAGAGAGGCGAAAACAGCTTGGCATCATTAACTCACAGAGTTTGAACAAAGTGGCAGAGGAGTTGTGCTGTGACACACAGGTTAAGGCTTGTATGTACAGAGAATGTATCTCATGCAAGAACAAGTCGCTCACACATAGCGAAAAGACTTCAGGAGCAGGGGTCACATGGTGGTACCAGTGGCTCACAAAAACAGAAGACTATGAAAAAGAAAAGGATGGGAAAAGAGAGACGATCACTGTGACAAAAACCATTAAACAGAGATGTGAGGGTAGCACAAAGCACCTACTGGAAGATTTTGAGAAGGAAATGAAAGACAAGGTGTGCAAGCACCTCTTCAACATCCAACATCAATACACACAGCTACAGTCTTTGCACAGATCTCTGAAAGAAGATGAGGCTATTCTTCACATTGACTACGCAGAAAATTGGCAGTGCAAATATTCTAAGGAGGTACAGCAAGTCCATTTTGGAGCATCTCATAGACAGACAACACTACACAATGCTGTTTTGTACACCACAGAAAATACTCTGACATTCTGTGCCCTGTCACCCTCAATGAAACATGATCCTGCTGCCATTTGGGCTGAACTTGAACCAGTTCTTCAGTTCCTGAGAGTGAATCATCCAAAAGTTCAAAAACTCTTCTTCATTAGTGATGGGCCAACCATGCAGTATAGAGACAAGAAGAACTTTTACTTCATGAGCACCATTCCTTTCCAGATGGGTTTTACTGCTGTGAACTGGAGTTTTCTGGAAGCTGGTCATGGTAAAGGGCCAGCTGATGGTGTCGGAGCCACCATAAAGAGAACAGCAGATTCACAGGTAGCCAGAGGTACTGACATACCAACAGCAAAAGCACTGTATGATGCACTCCTTCCTCTCACCAAAGTCAAACTCTTTTATGTGGAAGAAGAACAGATTTCAACAGTAAGTGATCGCCTGCCAGAAAAGCTGCCCACCATCAAAGGCACACTCAGCATCCATCAGGTGATTTGTACAACTCCAGGCACCATCCATCATAGAGTGCTCAGTTGCTTCTGCAACAGAGAAGCAATCTGCCCCTGTTTCGAGCCAATGTCCACCAACATTGCACCACCGACACAGCCTTCAAGAAATGTATGTGCATCTGCTGAATCATCAACCCCAACCTCAAACTCTGGATGTCAAGGGACTCTGTGTCCAGTTGACAACATCACAGAAGACCTTGTTGGCAAATGGTGCGTGGTCACGTATGAAAGTGATCCATATCCTGGGATTATTGAAGATGTGGATGAAGGTGAGATATTTTCATTTTCATTTATAATATACAAACAGTTTATTTCTCCTATAAACTATTTTCCATTCTAATTTTCCATAACACTCGAATAAGTAACATCACCAGTCATGTCATTTGCCCTTTTTATGTCTTCAGGTGCAGTGGAGGTCAGGGTAATGCACAACATTGGACGAAACAGATTTTATTGGCCACTAGTTGAGGACAAGATCTGGTACACGGCAGACAAGATTGTCACCCTAATCTGTCCACCTCAACAGGTCACGAGCAGGCATGTCCAAATAAACCCACCAATGTACAAGGCTGTGTGTGAAAAGTTAGACTACTGAACAGACTTCTGAGTTGCACACAAACACACGGACACACACAGACACACACACACACTCAATCATTTCTGTGTTCATGTTTTGTAGACTTTTGTGAAGCAAATGTTCTCATCTTTTTAACCTGCGATACACACTCACTCTCTCTCTCTCTCTCTCTCACACACACACACACACACACACACACACACACACACTAATTTCTGTGTTCATGTTCTGTAGACATTTGTTAAGAAGGTTTTCTCATTGTTTTAACCGTTTTAAATACATACTGTGGCTTTATTCTGTTGTTTAAAAAGAGGAGCTCCTTTAGAATTATTATCGCTCTGTATTTCTTTTCAGCTCTACAAAGCTTTTCAGTGTCTATGTTGCTGTTCATAATAAAACAAAGTGATTCTTAAACAGTTTATATTGTGAGATGTTTTCTTTTTTTTTAGGTAGAAAAATCAACATGTTATGATTTTGTTATGATTTCTCACTTGCAGTCTCAAGACCGAAACTATCCAATACCTCTTCAGTAAGGTGTAATCTGAAATTCAAGCACTGTTATGTCATTTTCAGATATTTAATGTCAGATGTGTGTCTGATATACATGTGTTCAACATTTATGAGTTATTAGTTATTTTTATTGACATAAAATGATGACAGTCTTATTCAGCCGTGACAAACAATATATTGTGGTCACTACCGAAACGGTATTGTCACTACCGAAAATGTGTCATTACCATACGAAACATGTGATGTTTTGTCAAAAATAAAGTATATTGAATTATGAACTAAGATATTGTGATGGTCTTTGGTTCAATGTGTATTAAAACTAATGAATCCTAAAGTTTGTAATCATTATGAACAACTTTATGCCCTTTTCAAAGAAAAATTGGATTCAAAATCCAATGATTCTGATAAATAATGGTTAAAAAATTTGTTAAAATTATATACTTTTCAATTTACCTGTGAATTTTGAAAAATAAAATTTCAAAAAAATATATTTACAAGGTAGATATAAACAAAATTTTTATAGATTAATATAACCATTTATTTCATGTGATATTTCATTGTGTTTCGGTAGTGACAAATTTTGGGAGAGGAAAAATATTCCAAAACTGTATGAAAATACAAAATGAGAATTAACTGTACAACTACTAGAAATGTGTACCTTGGATATTATACAACTAACATACATGAAAAGTTTTGGGGAAAAGACACATTTATTTCAAGATGTTTCCAACTCTGACTTTGCACCAATTCTGTAGAATGGCCCATATAAGGGACAAAATATATGTAGATAAGAACACCTATTAAATTTAACAATTCAAGTATGCCTAATGAAATTCACCAAATGTGTAAATTAATATTAGTGATAGACTATCTATCACATTTATCTAGGCTACTGATTCCTATGTAAATTTCAGATGATGCATTTAATCAAACTATTTCATGTGAATCATTGCATTTATCACATAATTGATTGTAGATTGACATTTCCAAAATGATCAGTTTATAGGAAATAATCACATGACATTTATCTATTGATTGTAGAAAATGACATTTAGCAAATCCATCAATTCAGTGGCGATAAGGAAACCTATTAAGTGAATGCAGGTGATAGTGAATCAGTTCTATTTCTCATCATTTGGGAGTCGATTGTAAGCTCTATCCCTTATTATATCGAAACAAGGAAAATCCCCTTAAATGTATGGAATGTGCTGATGAGGAACAGACAAACCACAATGCTGTGTGTCCCATTTTCATCCATCACTGTAATGTCTCAACAGAAGCAGTCTCAGAAGCCAGAGGAGGACTTGGCAGCAGGTCAAGATTAAATATAAGAGGCCGTTTACACGTAGCCGGCTATTTTCATAAACGGACATTTCACCATCTCCGTTTTCAAAAAGATCTTTGTTTACACTTACCCGTGTATATATACACAAGAACATGCCAAACCTGTAGGTGGCAGTGTAACAAGAAGCTCAAGCCTTCCATGTATCCATTGTCACCATAGCAACATAGGTCGCACTTTTGACAGAGGCGCAAGTTCCGGTGCATACTGTGACGTCGGCTGCCTATAACTCTGTTTATCTCCGTTTAAATCAGTTTTCCAAAATCTCCACTCTGGCCGGAGTTTTTAGAAAGACTCGTTTTCAAAGGAGAAATCTCCATTTGCGTGTAAACGAAGGGCACAAACGAAGGAAGATGTCTCCGTTGATCAAAATCACGGTGTACATGTAAACGGCCTCTAAGAATATCCTGCTTGCGCTGTCTCTGTGACTCTCTGGGTGTGTCCCTCTCCTTCTCTTAGATGCACTCCTTATATAGCCATTGTCAGTTTCTTAATTGGCTGTGAATTTGCTAGTCAATCGGAAACAGAGTGGGGAGCGGAGGCAATCACATTCATGTGGTTTGGTGTACATACAATCTTTTTTAATGCCTCAGTTTCATTTTTTGTTTTTATTAGTTTGATTTTGGCTTTACTGTTGTGTTTTTTTTAATTATTTGTATTACATTTTAATAGTTAATGTTTTTTGATTAATTATATATTTTATGATCTACATATTATTCTATCATTACATGACAGTTGTGTGTGTGTAAAAGCACTGGCAGAACTGTCTTTTATGTGTCTGTTCTTGTCTATTGAACATTTTTTGATCATAGATGGAGCTAATCCTTACCTTAATCCTGCTACAGACCAGGGCCCTATTTCAGGAAGCAGGCTCAACAAACTTTGAGCTTAATCCCAATCTTCAGGTTGACTGAGCCTGAGCTGGGAAACTCTGTGGCCCAATTCCAATCCGATCCCTTACAGACTCACTGACTTAGAGGCACGTTCATGTGAAGTGCGTGAGTGTGTGAGGGCTGTCCCATTGTCAAATCGTCAAGTCAGTGAGTCAGTGAGTGAGCTCTTTATGCCCCCTTAGGTCAGCATCGATGTGAACTTATGAAGGTAGATTTTGTCTTTATTATTCAATCAAAAAAAAAAAACACATTTTCAAAAAAAGAAAAATTACGGAGACCGGGAGGTGACATGTATGTTATTTTTTTTTAAAAAAACGCATGCACGCTTTTTAACTCACACGCACGCTTGAGTAAAACGCTATCCTCCCGGATAATGTTATCTTTATTAATTAGACATATGCCGAGGCTAACTAGCTGCACCAAATGCTGACAGAAATACCGTAATTTAGCTAACATTAGTGAGACTACATGCAAAACAACAACGGGATAACCAGAGCTATACTAGCAAACTTTTAAACACAGATGCATCAGAACAAATCCATTATTTGACATTACACACAGTTTAACGTTATTGTCTTACAGTCACACAAAACTATTGGTCAACACACTCTCACTCGGCTTGGTTGTTGTCTGTTCTCATTAGCAGGTCAGCTGGCTGGCTGAAAGTCCCTGGTGTAAACAATCCAGTATACTGGAGATCAGCATTGTTTGTTCACTGCACAGTTTCAGACATTAATACTACAACGCACCATACCAGGAAGATTGAATAATTTCTTTAAAAAACAGAATTGAATTTATTTGAAACCACTGATGCTCCGTTTTCTTTCGGCATCCCCTCCAGCACCAACTGCCAGTGCCTAAACGCACCACCCCCATTCAAAATAAATGGGATTTCACACGTTTTTGCCGGATTGTCTGATCCTGAAACGGGTGTGGTATGGACCCAAATGCAGTACACAGGCGCTCTGGAACAGTTGGTAACGACCTTTATTCCCACCACAGCAAACAAGGTACGGTGCAGATTGAATAAACACAGAATAAAGTTTGTTCTTTGGGCTGAAAGCCCACACAGTCTCTGGGGCTCAGACGAGGGGAAGAGAAGTATCTTACTTCAGCCGATGACGATGAGGAGGAAGCTCCGTGGTCCGAAGAGCCGGCTGCACGTGTGGAGGTGCCGACGGGGAGAGAGCAGAGGAGTGGTCGGAGGCAGGTGGGGGGGTCGTAGCCAGATGAGCAGTCCGAAGGCAGAGGCACCGAAGGGGAGCAGGCAGGAGGGTAAACGAGGACAGGCGGTGGAGTCGTTACCAGCCGAGCAGTCAGATACCAGAAACGCTGAGGCAGAGCACGAGGTCAGGGACAGAAGGCAGGTGAGTTTACCGGGAGGCAGACGAGGAGAGCAGGTCGGGAACAGGCAGAATCGGCACCGGGAGATCAGGCAGAGAAACGCTGGAAAGTCTGGTGCAAGCATCGAGAACAATCTGGCAACGAGTGAGAGTGCTGGAGAGGCTTATTATGCAGGGCTGATTATGATGAGCTGCAGCTGTGTAGGCAGGTGAGCAGAGTTGGGCTGATGAGGTGGGAGGTGGGCGTGGCTGGCAGGTAGAGTGGAGCAGAGGGAGGGAGAGTGGAAAATCACTGCAGCAGAGTGACAGGAGGGGAATGAGAGACAGGGACTGTGACAGATCCTGTGTGAGGATATAGCCTACTGCCATCTCAAAATGCTCAGCTTTTGATAAAGCCGTCTTGTTTTGTTTACATAACCTCTTTATTGGCACCAGATCACAATAGATTGATATTAAATTCAACAAAACAAAAGCTTCTTTTAACGTAGACTGGTGTTTTCTTTGGCTGACGATTGGTTTGTAACATTTGCTCCACAGACTGCTATTATAGAGCACAGAGCACCATCTGCTGGTATCCCTATTATCAACCAGAATAAAATATTCACATCCAACGAGTGGGTTTATTGGGAGTTTAGTATTTTCAACATCTAATGCCCAGCTCCAGCATAATAGCACTGGCAATAATTTAAAACTACTGTCACCCCTTGTCACAACTGTCTCACAGATATAATGTTATGTACTTGCATCCATTGTTGCATTACACACAGTTTACAAACTTGTGCTGAACAATTTGCTATTAGGCCCACTGTGCCCTAAAGGATGGATGACGATCTCCAGACATTCCTGCAGCAACGCCTGGTTTCAGAGGAAACCATTGAGAAGATGGAGAAAGACAAGGTAAACTGAAGTTTTTATTTTAATTCATTGTAAGGGGATGGCCACCATATATGAAAGAAATCATAACAAGTAATTATTTGCTCTATTCCACATTGCAGTAAACAAACCAAAACCAAAAAGTTAATCTTCTAATGTCAGCCTGTTTTGATGTTGCAGATTGATGTCTCAGTTATTCCTCTTATGGGGGAAAGTGATCTTGCACAGTACCTCCCCAGTTATGGGGATAGGGTTGCTGTGGTATAATAAAGATTCAAGAAAGGAGGCAATCATCAACCGAATTAAAGGCAGGTTTTTGGGAGGAAGTCGGGAAGCAGCACCGTCAACATCAACGGGCACTAGGGGAACTCCATGGCAAGGTAACAAAAATGGAGAGAAAAAATAGAGGAGGTTAGAATTAGGGTGGGTGGATTATGATTCTGCAGAGCAGCGATTTAAGCAAGTCCGAGCGGTGAAAGGAGGAGGTACAAGGTTCTTGACAATTGAGAGAAATACGACTGTTGATGAAATCAGAGTATTGGTGGAGTCTATTTTTTTCCCCAATGGTTCTTCCATTCGAAAGAAGCTCTCTGACTATCGCACAGAAGTCAGAGACTTTGCACAGTGCCGGATAAACTCTTCCAGCACATGCGAGGAGCTTTGTGAGCATACTAAAGTTAGTCCACTTAGACTCTATCTTTGCACGAAACGTAAAGACCCAGACCAGTCCTCCAACTCTTCTACCTCCAAGTTACCTGCTTCTCAGCACTCTGCATCCCAGTCCCCTGCAAGACAATGCCATGCCCTTGAGCCACCTTCCTCACAGTGTTCATACATCGAACCACCTGCCTCTCAGACATTTGTGCTTGAACTACCTACTTCACAGTGTTCAGCCAGTGAGCCACCTACCTCACAGCACTTGGATGTGGTGCCACCTACCTCACAACACTTGGATGTGGAGCCACCTACCTCACAGCACTTTGACCTGGAGCCATCTACTTCACAATGCTATGTCTTAGAGTCACCTTACTCTGCACTCTGCTCTTGATTTTTTTTTTCCCCTACTTGTCTGCACTGGTTTTCATAGCTTAGCGCCACAAAAGGGTGTGAGCTTCTTGTGAAGACTGATGCACTATTAATCTTGCAGTCAAGTATTTTATACCCATAATGCATGGCTGTGACCGTCACCCACCCTCCCTGGAGACTAGCCTAACAGCCTTTATTGGAAAAATTTCCTAATATGAGCCAGAAAGGGCCGTGATACACCAAAGTGTGTCAAGGGGAAAGTAAGGAAACAAGCAAGGGGGGGGGGCAGGTGCTTAAGTCCTGAGTTATATAGTGACAGTGCATGCGGAGAAGAAGGAGGAAAAACAAACAAACAAATAAACAAACAAACAAAAAAAACCAGGGGAGAAACAGGCAGTGTAGCTGATGTATTGTGGCCTTGAGGTGGTTGTGCTTCATGCAGATTATCAAAAATAAACATATACATGTCTACTATGCTGTACTGAAAAACAAAAACAAAAGAGAAGTCTATACTGAACACCAAAAATGTGAGAGTCTTGGTGGAGGAGGAAAGCCCGATTGTAGAGAAGAGTTGCCAACGCGGTGTGGTAAGTTTGAGAAGCAAGTGGGCCCCTTTGGAGTGATCCCATCGGTTCTTTGCGATGCGTCATGGAGCTGAAGTATCGAACATGCATGTGTGTATTTGAACTCTCCCAATGTGTTTATGAAAAACCATCACCAGGGTCCAGGGCCAGCCCTGCGGGGGAAGGGGGGCTGTATGGCACCCCAAGACCGCAGGGGCGCCCAGACCCCAAGACCAGGGAGCCGCAGAGGCCGCAGGACACCACGCAGGCCCAAGGACCCGGGGCGGCAATGGCCGGCACCCCCAGAGAGCCAGAGACACACCCCAGACAGGCGGGGCAGGAGGGCCCGTCCACCCACCGCCCGACGCGGACCGCGGATGCTGCAAGGCATATGTCCCCGGCGCAATTTTGCGCATTCAATGGGAGTAATAGGGAGAGACCTTTATGGCTATTTAAACCCCTCTAAAACACACCCAAAAAAATTGTAATTCCCAAAAAAGTGCAGTTTTCCTTAAAGCACAATACTTGAGTACTTAGTTACCTTCCACAACTTCTGACTAGAGTGATTTCTCTTGTATAGCAGCCATATTCCCCGATATGAAACATTTTGTGACTTGCTGAAATGTTATGCAAATACTGTTGTCTGTTCAACGTGTAATTTTATGAATTATCCATACAGTACTGAGCTGGAGGATGATTTGGATGCAATGGTGCCTCTTGATCCTCAGTGTAGTAGTCCAACAACGCCACAACAGGTAAGTACATTTTGATTGTTTGATGTTTTCTTTGGAAAATGAATAATATGAAAGTACTGTGTTGTATTTCTACAGTACTCTCAGTATCTTGCAACCTTAAATGTTCATTGAAATACATAATCACAATAGGTGTTTAAGATTTTAGATGAGTGTTGTAATCACTGTTGGTGACACAGAAGCACATACTGTATATCAGCAGGGTAGAGAGAAGAGAGCAGACACAGTCGGAGACATACCAGATGATGGCCCAACCTACGAATCACTGAGGTATACTATCTACATTGAATGTGAATTATAACTACACAATAGATAATTCTAGTAATTTTGTTACCAGTTTGTTAATTTATTTATTATCATTTGCCTTTCACTCTTGTTTTGGTTATGACATTTTACAAGACAGTGATCCTGAGGAAGAAATACAAATGCTGTCGTTTCCTCGTCCAGACAGTTCAGTCAGTGTGAGTAATGGCCATATAAATTACTCAAAGCACATGTTTCTATTTGTTTCTTATTCCCTGAACTCTGAGTTGATTTACCCTGAGATGGGAAACTCTGAGTTACCGGTTCCAGAACAGCTGATCTGAGTTAGTTCAGTCAACTCTAATGTTCACTCTGAGTTAAGCCGACAATAAAAAGCCATCATCAATGGAGCTCCGACTCCACGATTCACCATGGCAACAGGTAAATAAAAGACAGCGCCTCCATTTTAATCCAGTGGATGTAGAGATATTAATGCATGTGTCGCAGACGGTGCACGTTTATCTTTAAAAGAAGAGCCTGAGTAAGAGCGAGGAAAGTGTAAATAAGTTAACCATAAAGTTAATAAAAAAGTCTTATTCAGTGTTGTCCGTTTATTCATCTTATCAGACTTACATTTCCTTAATGAAGATAAAGTGGCTGTGTATCAGGCTGTAGACACATTACATTATATTAATAGCTATATTTGTTCTGATTTAATCTGATGGGGAAAAACACAGGAGGCAGCAACTGAAAAATAGGAAGATTTAAAACATATAGGCTAGGTTATAGATCAAAGACATAAAGACATGACTGTAAACTCACAGTCTGTCCCAGTAAGAATACGTTTGGTGATTTGCACTTGAAAAGATGTTAAGGTTAAAATACATAGATTTTAAAATGTTGGACATCTATTTGTATCTTGACTCAACAGCATTCAGTGACTTTATTTCAGCTACAAATGTAGTAAATTTAAAGACACTGAAATGCTGCACCATTGCCCACTCAGAAATATTAACATATAATCCCCAATATTAGGCTATAGGAATTATGTTCCATCAGTGCGACCAATGACATCAGTGATATAGATCATTAGTCACTGATACTACGTGTCTAAAGCTTCATACCGATTTTTAAAATTTAAATATTTAGACCTACACATTATGTGCAATAAACATTTCGGAGCTGCTCTAACAGACTGACAGTCTGATCCTTGTGCACAGTGTTATAAAAAATAATAAATAAAAAAATAAAAAGGACAGAGGTTTGATTCTGAGCTGAGGATGAATTCTCGCTGTGTAGTATTTGAATGTTAAGACAAAAACCGATGTCCAAAGAAATGATTGATGTGCATAAATTCAGTAGCCTAACTTAAGACAGTCCTGAGTAACAAACTAATATCCAGCAGGATTTAGACTGTGACAGACGGTAAATCTCCGCTAATTAACGCGCTTCAGTACAAGCTTTGACACGGACTGAATGAATGAGGAAATGACACAGCGTGTAACAGGGAGGAGACAGAGAAAAACTCAGGGTTTATTGAAGAAAACCTGTCAGCGAGCAGGTTAGGTTCACAGACTCACTTGCCATGGTGATTGACTCACAGTTTGATTTACCTCTCTTTCTGGAACTGAAAACCCAGAGTTTCCCTCATTTCAGGGTTAACATACTCAGAGTTTTCACTAAACCCGCTTTCTGGAATAGCCCTCGTAGGACACTAAAGTCAAACCAGCCCTCACTTTGAAACATTTGGTCAAGCCAGCCCTCACGTTGTTTTGCGGTGCGCGCATATACTACACATTACGGCAAGAGCGAGAAAGGGCTGATTTCAAAGTACATCGAGAATAATATTCTTTTAAAAAAACTACCTGTTATTATTCAATCGTTCCACTTCAGACTGATAGTACTCGACCTCAGGGTGTCACCCAGAAAATATCAGGTCAATCTGATGTAGCATTTCAGAATAAAAGCCCTCTGAACTGTCATATTTTACTGTACTCCTTGTACATTGAGAATAATATTCTTAAAAAAACTACCTGTTATTACTCAACCGTTCCACTTCAGACTGATAGTACACGACCTCAGGGTGTCACCCAGAAAATATCAGGTCAATCTGATGTAGCATTTCAGAATAAAAGCCCTCTGAACTGTCATATTTTACTGTACTCCTTGTACAATAAGATTAACATTAAAACAATAACAAAAAACAAAACAAAACTACCTGTTATTACATTACATTTCACTACTTTGAGGTAACAAACAGAATTAATCTTTGGTTCAGTTTAGTGGCACAATTGGCAATCCCAGCTCTCATTTTTGGCCTTTTCCAGGTCTTTGGTTGTCATGCCCAGGCACTGCTCGTGGAACCATCTCCCACAGGAATCACATTGGATCTATAAAATGAAGTTAAAATCACAAAGAAACTTTTTAATATACTCTTGCAGCTTTTTTTGAAAACCACAACTTAAACGTACAATGCAAGACATTAGTTTCAGACTGCTGCCTGCTGTACACAAATTTGAAAACACTGAAAGGGTATGGTGAAAATATAATGTATTTTTTGTCACTAATTATGGATTTTGTAGAGGTGTGGGTGTATTTATTTTTTAAAAGTTATACATTTTCACCAGGGCCGCCTCACCCTAAACGCAGAACACGCGCTGTGCGTAGGGCCTCATCTTTCATGGGGGGCCACATTTTGCGCGAGGGGACGCATTTGCGCATATGCGCAATGGATGCGCACATGCGCTACCGTGAGGCGCGCACAGAATCAGCTCGAGGAAGGACAGAAGAGACCTGACCGTCCATGCGTCGCTGCAATGATTGACAGCACTCCACATCTGAACAATCAGAGGGGTGCGCTGACAGGCACTTGCAGAGCTGCAGCAGGTGAAGAGTTGTCCACATGTCATCCAAAAGAGCCTCAGGAGTATGTGCGGGGACGGGAGGGCGGGCAGGCTCCACGGAGGGGGAGACCCGAGCCTCGGGGGTATGTGCAGGGCCGGGAGAGAGGGAAGAGGGAGAAATATAGCTAAATAAGATGAAAATAGAAAAGAATGTCTCTGTATTTTATTTCTGTTTTCAGTGTTTAATTAAGGTGGGAGAGGCGGAGTGCTGAGGGAGATCAGATGCCTTCAGAGAGGGGAGAGGGAGAAATATAACAAAATAAGATTAAATAGGAAAAACCTGTCTCCCTCTTTTATTTTATTTTCAGTGTTTAATCAAGGGTGGGGGATTGAGGTGGTGGAAGTTACTTTCTTTTGATGAGTAATTGATGGCGATTTGTGACTCAGATTTGTTTATTTATTTATTTATTTCAGCTTGAAGTTATTTTTATTTAATATTTATTTATTTATTTCAGGTTGAATTTTTTATTTTATTTGACTCATACAGCCAAACTACTGTATCTATGGTACATTTGTTATTGCCAATAAAGGTTGTCAAGTTAAATGGCAAGTTGTTGTACGGTCATTTTGTACCGATGATACATTTGGGATGGGGGCCTCCAAATAAAATTTCGCTTAGGGCCCCAGTTTGGTCAGGGGCAGCCCTGATTTTCACCCCTGAGCATGCACAAAAAGGGTTATAATGCGGATGAAATTGTGTTGAGACCCATAAGCTAACCCAATTTTGAATTTGAGTAGCAGATGAGGAACTATTGAAAATGCAATTTTTTCTGTCAACTGTAAACTCTTGAACTGATGTTGTTAGTACAGCAAATGCTTGCTGGTTGACCTGCGCTCACAATGTCAGTCAGTCAGCTCATCAGTCAGTTAAGGATATATCAGGACTTTTTACAGGAAAGGGAAAGGAAGGAAGGACACAAACTCATGAGCCAGGACAAGAAAGTATGCAAATGTGTGACTTCAAAGTTATGTGAACATGATATCAGCAGCAGAGCTTAGATTTTATAACTTTGTGTTACAGCTAGCTTTTCAATTTAAAGTTTCCCTTGAGACACTGTATCTAGCTTGTTACCCAAAATTTGGAAATCTTTTCTGTCTGCAGTCCTACAAACACTGATAACACCTGAGGCCATTTTTATGACCAATCCAGGGGATTAAGCCCTCACTGCCAGTGCATGAGACACTAGATTCGGAAATGCTCCATCAGATTGACCTGACATTTTCTGGGTGACACCCTGGGGTCAAGTACTATTAGTCTGAAGTGGAACGGTTGAATAATAACAGGTAGTTTTTTAAGAATATTATTCTCAATGTACAAGGAGTACAGTAAAATATGACAGTTCAGAGGGCTTTTATTCTGAAATGCTCCATCACATTGACCTGATATTTTCTGGGTGACACCCTGAGGTCGTGTACTATCAGTCTGAAGTGGAACGGTTGAATAATAACAGGTAGTTGTTTTTAAGAATATTATTCTCAATGTACAAGGCGTACAGTAAAATATGACAGTTCATCGGGCTTTTATTCTGAAATGCTACATCAGATTGACCTGATATTTTCTGGGTGACACCCTGAGGTCGAGCACTGTCAGTCTGAAGTGGAACGGTTGAGTAATAACAGGTAGTTTTTTTTAAAAGAATATTATTCTCAATGTACTTTGAAATCAGCCCTTTCTCGCTCTTGCCGTAATGTGTAGTATATGCGCGCACCGCAAAACAACGTGAGGGCTGGCTTGACCAAATGTTTCAAAGTGAGGGCTGGCTTGACTGTAGTAATTGAAGAGGTTTGCTGCTGCATTTAAAGATACACCAGAACTGATATGTATTCAGGAAACTTGCTTGAAGCCCTGTCTTGATTTTGTAATTCCAGATATGAGTGTTTGAGGAAGGACAAGCCTGATAAATCGGGTGGAGGGTGTGTAACATTTATTACAAATGGACTTCAATATAGAAGGCTTGACCTGTACACTAATCTTGAGGGTGTGGCTGTGGAATTGTGGAATAGCAGCAGCTCAATAACTGTGGTGAATTTGTATAATCCCT
Source organism: Epinephelus fuscoguttatus (assembly GCF_011397635.1). Classification (NCBI taxonomy): domain Eukaryota; kingdom Metazoa; phylum Chordata; class Actinopteri; order Perciformes; family Serranidae; genus Epinephelus; species Epinephelus fuscoguttatus. Next base: position 352,080 of record NC_064769.1, on the reverse strand, counting down.
GTGAACGCTTAATTTTGTCTGATTTAGATGGGATAATGGTGCAGAGCGAGGGTCCTAGTATATGGGTGGTGATTATAATGCTCACAACCCCTTATGGGGCAGTAATAAAAGGGATCACAATGGAGTGGTGGTAGAAGATTTTATAGATAAGATGATTTGGTCATGATAAATGACGGGAGGCCTACCAGGTTCCATATTTTAAGTAGGCTAACGCATGTAATCATGTTGACTTATTGTTTGCTTCATCTAATTTAGCCAGAGTATGAAACGGGTGTGGTATGGACCCAAATGCAGTACACAGGCGCTCAGGAACAGTTGGTAATGACATTTATTTTCACCACAGCAGACAAGGTACGGAGCAGATAGAATAAACACAGACTAAAGTTCATTCTTCGGGCTGAAAGCCCTCACACAGTCTCTGGAGCTCAGACGAGGGGAAGAGACGCGGCCGGAGTCGGCCGTGGAACCGAGGGGAAGCTCCTTAGCTTCCGGCTCCAAACAGTTCAGTTCTCTTTTGGTGTGAGGGGAAGAGAAGTAGCTTACTTCAGCCGATGACGACGAAGAGGAAGCTCCGTGGCCCGAAGAGCCGGCTGCACGTGCGGAGGTGCCGACGGGGAGAGAGAGCAGAGTAGGAGAATGGGATGTATAGGTACACTATGGGCAGTGATCATTTTCCAATTCTTGGTCGGTTTGGTAGAGAATTGAGAGTTGAAGTGGAGGATCAGGGTGTCAGGTATAATTTCTCTCGGACTGACTGGGAAGGCTTTCAATTGAAAGCCCAAAGGTTAGTTAGTGAAGTAGACAGTGATGGCTCAGTGGGCGCTTCTCTGAGTGAAATGATCCATAAGGCAGCCCAGTGTTCTGTTCCCATGAAACAGAGTCCCCAGTCCCATGTATTGGTCCCTTGGTGGAACAAGTACTGTGATGTAGCTGTAAGAAATAGGAATAAAGCATATAGACAATTAAGAAGGCACCCAATGGTAAGTCATGCTGTAGATGCTGTAGAATATAAAAAAAGAAGGGCAATAGTGAGAAATGTAATAAAGAATGCAAAAAGAAACCTTTGGAGGAGGTTCTGTGGAACATTAGGACCCAAGATCCCAGTAAGGGACCTGTGGTCAGCTGTGCGTAGAATGTCAGGGAGTTACAAAAAAAGATCTATGCCAGTGTTATAAAAAGGGGAGGTGGAGGCAGTTACCAACACAGAAAAGGCTGACGTGTGTGGAGTCTTTCCAGGAAGTGCATAGCTCTGATAGTCTTGGGGAGGTGAGAGGTAGGAAGATTAAAGATTATAGTTCCACTGATTGTCACACACCTGAGTGTGTGAAATTTGTTCTCCGCATTTGGCCCATCCACTAAGGGTGCGGTGAGCAGCAGCGGTGCCACACTCGGGAATCGTGTGGTGATCTAGAGAGGAAAGAGTTTATGTTAGTTAACCAGTGGAAGTTGGATTGGAGTTCTGATAATGTCAGTCCTGTGAACACCTTTTTTACACTGAAAGAAATGAAGGATGCAATTGCTTCAGGGGCAAATACTGCCCCAGGAAGAGATGGTCTGGCTTATGCCTTTTTTAAACATCTGGGGGAGGAAGTTCTGCATGAAATTTTAGCTTTGTTTAATACAGTGTGGGATGAGGGCAGATTGCCATCTGAATGGAAACATGTAGTCATAATTCCTATCTTGAAACCAGGTAAAGACGGGTCTGACCCATCTTCATATCGACCTATAGCATTGACATCAGTGCTCTGCAAAATTATGGAGAGAATGGTAACTAATAGGTTGGTATATTTCTTGGAAACAAAGGGTCGTATTACAGATTATCAGAATGGTTTTAGGATTGGTAGTTCAACTATGGAGTAAGTGGCAGTTTTGGAATACGATGTCAAGAAGGCATTTGTTAATAAAGAAGTTGCTGTAGGAGTGTTTTTAGATACTGAGAAGGCTTATGATTCTTTATGGAAGGAGGGTTTGTTATTTAAGCTGTATGACCTCGGGGTTAGAGGTAGGATGTTTAATTGGATCCAAGATTTTCTGAGGAAAAGAACGATTCAAGTAAGGGTTGGGGGGAAAGCTTTAAGACAGTGGAAATAGAAAATGGTACCCCACAAGGAAGTGTCATCAGCCCAGTCCTCTTTAATGTTATGATTAATGACATCTTTAAAAACATTGGAGGGGGGTTCGGGCGGTCCCTATTTACTGATGATGGGACCATTTGGAAAAGAGGTAGAAATATCGAGTTTATTTTAAAGCAGGTTCAAAAGGCCTTGAACTCAGTTGTGGAATGGGGAGATAAGTGGGGCTTTAAGATATCTGCATCAAAGTCTAAATATATGATTTTTGGTTTTAAAAGGAAGCTTCCTAATAATGGATTGAGCATATATGGGTCTCCTTTAGAGAAGGTAAAAGTTTTTAAATTTCTTGGAGTCTGGTTTAATAAACGACTGACGTGGGCAGCACACATATCTAAAGTGGTAGAGAAATGTGAAAAAGTGATAAATATTATGAGAAGCTTGGCTGGATGTGACTGGGGGCAGACAGAGGGGTCATGTTCAAAATATATGAAGCAATGATAAGATCAGCTATTGACTATGGGGGTTTTATTTATGTATCAGCTTTCGAATCAGTGCTTAACAAATTAGATGTGATTCAGGCCAGGGCACTGAGACTCTGCTCTGGGGCTTTTAGAACCTCACCGATCTCTGCTTTGCTTGTGGAAATGGGGGAAATGCCCTTGTCTCTAAGGAGAATTAAACTAGGTTTGCAGTACTGGGTCAAATTAAACTGCTCAGGTCAAGCATGTCCAGCTAAGTGCATACTACTAGGGTCATGGGAATCTGGCGGAGGGGCTAAACGGCAACCATTTTTTAATACTGTTAATAATAATAATAATAATAATAATAATAATAATAATATATAGTGCTGTTGGTTTTGAGAAGACAATGAGGCTCCGAACCGGTGGAGGGCAGTAATACACCAAGACGCGTCTACGCTGCCGGAAAATCCACAGAAGAAGAAGAAGAAGCCGCCGCCGCCGCCGCCGCAGAAGAAGAAGAAGAAGAACGCTTCGGTCGGTGAGCGGTGGTTTGAATTTCAGTTGGATGTTATTGTTGATGGTGATTACCCCGCCAGTCAGTTTGGTTGTCAGTATTTGATATAACATTGACTCATCTTAAACTGGTAAGTTTACATTGACTTTATTGAGGAATGGAGATTTTAAAAAAGAGCGAGTTAATATGACCATGTAATCGTAAAATAGCACCTAAAAGTTACCCTGCCATTAAAGAGATTTTGGCCGAGTAAGCCGTGGTAGCATGGTAGCATTGGTATGCAGCCGTTATGTCAAGAAACAGGCTACAGCATTATGCTTGAGTTAAAGTAGCTTTATATTGAGCCCGACGCTCCGCGCGTTAACGTTTTCGTGACTTGGTCTCATAGACTTTACATTGTCCGGTGTTTCGGATTTACTCGGGACCATGTTAACTACCGACTTTCAGCGAGGATCATGGGAAGTCTCAGAAAGAGAACATGTAGCTGTCCTCGCGAAAGCCTCTTTATTTAATTTTTCATTACAATATCAAAACATAGCCAACCCGATCCGTCTTTGGACTCTTCTTAGAGGAACCCAGTCACGTACTAACACTCAGTCGCGGTTTGAATTGCACCTCTTGTAACGGAATGTTGGAAACGGGAAGAAAGCAAGTTGCTTTTCCTGTAAACTTAACGCATAGGGTGAATTCAGGTAATGTGGGACAGTTTTTGGTAGATGCTCCGGTAGACTTATATAAAAACTATTTACTTGCTCCAATGATGTTTCATTAAATCATTTTAGGCCTTATTAACATTTTATGTTTGAATTCAGTGGGAATACAATCTTTTTTTAGAAGCTACACACCTTCAAACATAACATGACACCCTCTTTCGTTCGAGCAGCATGTTCAGGTAATGTGGGACAGTTTGTTTGGTAAAGTGGGACAGTCATTCTTAGATTTAAAAAAACAGGCCTCTTTGCGGTGAATACAAATCATTTCAATTAACAGTTAACAATTAAAGTTAGGGTACTTTTCAAAGACAAACCAACAGCTGCTGGTCACCTTCTACCGCTCCACCATCGAGAGTGTGCTGCTGACGCAGTGCATCTCCCTGTGGTATTGTGGATGTTCGGCTGCAAACAAAAAGGTCCTGCAGTGGGTGATAAAGATTGAACTAACATTGATTTTTAATAACTGCATGATGTATTTTTGTATGAAATTATTTATTAATTAAGAATTTTTTATTAATTAAGAACAGATAATAGGAAATAACAGGAAACAGAAGAGAACAGAAAAACAGTAACGTCTTGCTAAAAATATCCAGTTTTATCACCACAAAATCATGAATGTCTTGCTTAAAATGTCCAATTTGATCAAAACAAAATCGTCAATGTCTTGCTAAAAAATGCTATCGCCACAAAATCATGAACATCTTGCTAAAAATAAACAGTTTTATCGCCACAAAATTATGAACATCTTGCTAGAAATAACCAGTTTTATCAACCCTGACCAACCCTGACTAACAGTGTAGAGTCTTGCTAGGCATAAATTTATGAAACAGAAGATTAAAACACTATTTCTGAATATTTTCAAAGTGGTAACGTTGTGAAAACACTGATATACACCCACAACTGTGACAGATTATGTTTAAATGTGCTCTGTATTTGTGTCGACAAAGCATTGACTGCTTGCTAGCTAACACGAGATAGCTATCAATGTTACCTATAGCTAGCTAAATGAAATGATGGAGTAGGCCTAGTTGTAGTTCTACAAAGGTTAAAGCTTAGGAGGGTTAGGGTTAGGGCCAGTTTTATAGCATAAATAAAGCATAACACGCTGTCCCACTTTACCTGAACAATGCCGTCCCACATTATCTAACATGTTCAGCTAATGTGGGACAGTGACATAAATCATGTTTTCATAAATACAAAGGATTATTTTACACTTTTTTTCTCCTGTTCCTCAACCAGTGTTTAACCTACTTCATTATGAAACAGAAGTATAGGTTCTTACCTAATTTAAATTTCATTAAAAGCCTTAACATTGAAAAATTGAAACCCACTTGCTGCTGAACTTATCAAGCGTTTGCGCTGTGCAGACCTCCTGTGAAGATAGGCCACGCCCACTCTGATGATGTCAGACCAACCCAAACCATTGTTTAGTGGCAAGAAGTGTTGTAGCAACAATTCAAGATCAGTTTTGATCATTGTGTATTGATTTTGACCATATTAAATCATCACAATGCATAAACGTCCCACATTACCTGATGTCCCACATTACCTGAATTCACCCTACCTGTAATAACATTTCTCAATAGGCCTACTCAGTTTCGTCTTAGGCGCCTGTTAAAATAAACATATGCCACATTAAAGACGAGGCTGAAGTTGGCTTCCTAGTCACAGCTTCCAATTGGAATTTCTCAGTCCACCTTAAATCTCGCATAACGCCTGTAGATGGCGGTATTCAGTCATTTTCAGGCCAATTCATGAACTGAAAAATTGAACAAATACAGGGGGGATGAAATAAGAATGATCAGTAGAGTGCAACTGTCCTAAATTTTGAGCATTTTAACTGTAGTATATTTTTCTTATTGTCTTTACTCATAGCAAACGGAATGTTCAAAACAGGAAGAGAGCAGGTTGATTTTCCTGTAAATATAACTCATATCTGTAATAAATTATCTAAATAAGCCTACTCAGTTTCATCTTTGGTGCCTGTTTCAATAAATATACCACATTAAAGAACCATCCAGTCCGTTGAAAGGTAAAAAGGCAGCATTTTCACGGGATTTGAACTCACTTCATCATGAGAAAAAAAGAGAGATGGATGATAAACGACGTGCGCCACTATCACCGCATTCACTGTGGGGCAGATACTCTAAAAGTCCGACAGCATACAGCCAGTAGTGTCTTAAAATTGGTAAGTAGCCAGATCAACTTGTGACCACATTGTCCATGCACTTTGGAACATTTTACCACCTGACTGGTTTCCAATACAAAAAGCAGCTGTTTGAATCCAGTTAGCTCATAAACATAACATTTATTATAGTGCTACAGATTAATAAAGCCAATATTCATATAATCACGTGGAATTAGTTTATTTTAAATGAAGCAATAAAGCAGCAGCTGTATCTGAGGAGGTGCACGTTAGGCTGTGGTGTAGGTTACAGCGTAGGCTCTAAGTTGATGTGGAGCCTACGCCGGCCGTAGCTACGGCGTTGATTCAACGCAGAAGTATAAATGAACTTTTACAGCTCAAAACCCACATTACAATATCAAACTAAGTACCTTCCTTAAGGCCATTTGACTCTATTGTAAACCATTGGTACTTTCATGTCAGTCTTGTTTAACAAGTCTTTAACCCATGTATAGTATTTACATTTAGAGAGTTATTGGTCACTATCTTGATTTCTCATGAATTGCTTTAGTGAGTGATCTCTTCAGACTAGTACTGTTACTGTTTTTGGGCTGATGGGTCCAGAAAGCCTCCATTGTAGGTAGTTCTACTGAGAAAGACTCCAGGGGCCGGTTGCACCAACAGGGCTTACGCCTGGTCTTAAAGCAGCTGCAGGGAACTGTAATTAGGGACAGAAGCAATCCATTGGACGTATATAATGACGAGGAGCTGATTGAGAGGTTTTGATTCGGTAGGAGAGATCTGTTTGAACTTACTGAAAAGCTGTCACCGGATTTACAGTTTGTGTTGGGCCGCAACATGCAAAGCCATCCAAACCAGTTAAGGCAGGGGAATCTTTCCACTTCTTCCTCTTCAGCCTCTGTACGAAGGCAGCCAGAGTCTGAACATGTATCGATGTGCCCCATTATCTCTGCCCATACTAACTGTTCTATCTTATTTCTGTTTTTCCGCTGTGCTGGCTGTACAGCTCGATTAATTTTCTAATTTCAATGTCGGTATAATTACCCTTTAATTTTCATTGATCCTCCATGTTTTCTTCAAATCTTAAACTGTAAATAAACTGTCAACACAGATGAGAGGGGCTGTCAACTGTCAACTGTCAAGCATGCGGGGTGAATCAGCGGCGCATCATTTGACTTCACCGCGCTCCTCTAGGCAGGCCACTGTGGATGTGCACAGCTAAAACTGGCGTAGGTAAGACCAGGCGTAAGCCCTGCTGATGCAACCGGCGTAAGTCCGCTCCTTAAGACAGGTCTTAACAAAGACCGTCTTAGGAGTTACAACCAGGCGTAGTAAAGCCTACAGTTGGTGCAACCTAGGGTTGGGTAACGAAACTCGGTACTTTTTGTACTTGGTATCGATTCACGTCGATACTACCAAGCACCGATTCACTTAAAATGAAACGGTTCCAAATTTCGGTACCTGAGGTGGAGGTGGAGCGAGAGCGCATGACTCGCACCTCAGACTCAGCAGCAATGGCAACAAAAACAATGTGCAGACAAAAGTTAACATGCAGCAGTGTTCCTAAATGTTCTCAATAAAATGTTGAAACTGAGAAGTTTAGACTATGGGCCCGAACTACGCATAGTGCGTCCAAATTCACACCCGTTCTTCTCTGTGGATTTTCTCTGTGACCGTGCGTCATAGCGAGAAGCCACGCATATCAGCGGAAACAGCAGAATAGTAGCTTTCCGACAAGGCCAAGATAATCCAATGTTTTCACAGTGAAAAATTACAATAAAATGATGTATAACAGAGCTTTCATACAGCTTTGCACACACTTTACTCTTGGATGGAATACTTGTGAATGCAGGCTCGCACAGAAATGCCACGCATATCACATGAAAGCGCAGGACCACACACATCATTGTGCTGTCATGCTCTAAGTACAGATCAGTTGTCTACAAAATAAAAACTTGACGAATTTCCTTAAAGCCCATTACACAGATCGTGTTGTCAGTCACTTCATATAGTGAGGAATATTGTATCTTACCACGTCTTAAGCTTGCGTGTGTTTCTCCCTGTCTATCCACATTTGTAGTCCGGCTTTCAAGATGCAAATATCTCCATATTGTCCAGTTGACACTCCATCAAACTTTGTATGACAAGACCAGCCACTTCACCTTTGCGCACCCAGACAACTGCAGCCTAATGCATGCTGACAGGGCCTTAGTCACCATATACATTGAGGGGGACACGTGCCCCCCCAGCAATGCCCAAAATGTCTCCCTAATATATAACTGAAACTGAAAAACAAACATTATCTTGGAGGACGTCATTGCACTTGGCTGACTATTTTTGTATTATCTTAGATGTAAATATTGCATGTTTCTTTCAGATAAAACACATTTTTGACTTGTGAATGAGTCAATGGAATTTCTTGCAATAATGAAAAAATACTGGCAAATATGTCCGCCTGGCACAAACCACATGTTTCGGACAACTATGAAGTGACAGAATGTCCCAGCATCGTGGTTCTTATATTGCCAGATTCCAGAGAGTCTCCCTTCTTCATATATGGCAGAATATGTCATTTTCCAACTTGCTATGCTGAGATACATGTAAAAATGTAAGAATTTAAGCACACTGATTTGTTTTATTTTCATTGATATAAAAATTAATATAAAATACAGGCACATAGAAGAACATGAAATGATGGAAAATCTGGTTAGCCGAGATTGTCCTGAAAAAAATAAGATATAGCATGTGTATGTAGCCTTTAGAATGATTGTGATATGAGCTTAAAAGTGAAGGCAGTAAAAATACCCCAAAAACGCCTAGGGCCCATAGGGTTAAAAAGCACCGAAATAAGGTACCGTTCGGTACCGGTACCGAATTCCAGATACCGGTACCGGTACCGTATCAGTTCAATTATGAACGGTACCCAACCCTAGTGCAACCGGCCCCAGAGCTTTAAGGTCCCTGTGCTATGGCTGATATGACATGAGTAGATCACAACACCTAGATGAGACGATGTAGTTTAAATCATCATTGATTACTGTATTTTTTAGGTATAAACAGCAAATGAGAAGAGTTAACGGAATAAAAGGTATTCAACTCCTATAAAGAGATTACTTGAAGGTTTGTTGTTTGATTGACTGAAGTATGGAATGTTCTTTGGAATCTTTCACAGTCAGACCTCAGCTGCAGTATTTTTCTGTTGTGGTCCTGGGCTGTGTGTTGGAGGCGATGCGTCATGATTCATCTGCAAGTCGCCGAAAGGGCAAAACCCCTCAACGTCGCTCCCCGCTGCTGGCCCCAGGGACCTCTGGTTCGACACCCCGGCCCCCAAGACGAAGTGAAGTTTCAAGTGAGAGTGACTGAAGTAGCGGGGCTGGCATTCCAACTGTTGATTATATTCCAGTCACAGAAATAAGTCACTGCTTTTATCAACACTAAATAAAACTAACAATTTTAAAAACATGTAAATTAGCTGAATTAGCATTTAACAACATGTCAATGTTGTTGAAGATAAAATTTGACTTGTCAAGTAGTGTCCTCAGTTCTTAGGAAGAAAGCCTACCTGTCCTGCCATGAAAATATACACTCAAAAACTCTACATCTGTTTTCCAGAGGAGCCCCCTGTAACTCCCAGGAAGAGAAGGTTTCGACCAGGGACCAAAGCCTTAATGGAGATCCGCAAGTACCAGAAGAGCACAGATCTTCTGCTTAGGAAAGGACCCTTCTCTCGCCTGGTGAGTCAAACAGCAGCAAACCTTGAGGAGAGTATGGTAGCTGTACAAAGTCTCTCTCCATGTGTGAACAGGAGTCAGACTTAGTAATAGGGCTTTTCCATTGGCACTTTGGCCATGCTGAGTGAAACCGTGTCACATCGATTTGTGTTTACTTTGTCAGTTTTAACATGGCCATCTCTGATGTATTACCAAAAGCACACCCGGCTGCCTCCAAGTGGGTATTGGTGATGTCTCACTGTTGTCCCACCCCTCTTCTCCCCCTGAATCAAGTGTGTGTTGCGAGATACAACTTAAGCCTAGTTCACATTACACGATTTTCACTGCAATTTTGACGCCACAGAGGATCTTGAGAGCCACCTTGGGTTGGAGGTGAGTTGGCAGATAATCTGCCACGAGGAGTCCTCATGTGTGAACAAGCCTATGGGCAAGTCGCCCCCTCATCTGTGACTGGGACTGGATATCTGGCATGCTAGAAAACTGGAGAAGGCTGACACGACTGACAAACAGCATCAGCCAATGATAGACAGGATATGTCCCACGTCAGCACGCAGGAGGACAGAAGAAATGTGAGGAGGACAAGCCGCAGTTGCCAGGTCCGCTTATTAGCCACGACTTTTTTAAAATTATTTATTTATTTTTTTTTTTTTTTAAGATTAATTTTTGGGCTTTTTGCTTTTAATTGACAGGACAGTGTGAAATGGGGAGAGAGAGAGAGTGGGGGGATGACATGCAGCAAAGGGTTGCAAGCCGGAATCGAACCTGCGACCGCTGCAGCGAAACATCGCCTCTGTACATGGGGCGCTGGCACTATCCACTACACTACCGACGCCCCTATTAGCCGTGACTGTGGGTCTGTTTTTAAAGAGGAGTTGCTTATTTGGGCTTGCTCTCTAAACGTCTACTTCCTCTCTCTTTATATATATAATATATGTGTGTGTATATCTGTCTAATAAGTTATTTAAATGCGTGATAGTCGCTTCTTTTGGGCTTGTTTCCATGGCCCTGGTTGCTTGTTTCTCTCCCAAGATCTGGCAACACAGCCGGCTGGCAAGCAGCAGCAACAACAATGGCGGCGTCCACAGGATCTTGGGGAGCTCATTGTGTTTGGACCCAGGATGATAAAGAATATCCATGCCTTTACTATGTGTGGTCTCCAAGTTTTGGTGACATCACTGCGTCATCTGGGGCTCTGTCGGCGACAGCTCAGTGGAGAAATCTTGTGGTGTGCACACAGGTTGTAACGCAGTTGGCGAGACTCCTGCTGACAGAAACACATGTCGCCAGGTGTGAACACTCAAAAGATTATGATAGTCTCCACGCTGCAAAATCAGGTTGAAAATCATGTAATGTGAACTAGGCTTTAGGTGTGTCTGTACAGGAGACCAGAGAGAAAGGTGTTTTTCAGAATCTCTGTGCGTCAGGCTTATAGTACTTTTGTAGCTTCTAATGGAATCTCTGGGGTTTGGAGTTAAGGTTCTCTCCTGACTCCCTGTTTGTGGATATCAGCTTTATTTTACTGTGGCATGGTCACTTTAAGCTGTACAGGGTCATATTGAGTTACTTTTAATAAAAACTCAATATTTCCTTACTTTGCTGATTTGCAATAAAAGCTTTTACATAAAAAGTAATGGGGAAAAATTATTGTGAAGAAAAGCAAACATCAAAATTAACGGGGGACTTAAGTCATGGATCAGCCCGCTGCTTTTAAACATCACTCAAGACAAGCCGTCATCAGTTAAAGATACACCTTCAAGGAGGTAGCCCTGTTGTAATGGAAACGCATATCCCTGCCACGCTTGGCTGATGGCCCACGCCAAGCCAAGCCAGCCCATGATTGTCTAAGTGATACTAGTTGTCCTCCATCCACAACTTGATTAACTTGGCTGTGAGGCATTCAACATTGCCCTGCTGGAAAAAAAACAATCCCCACACCCCACCCCCCCCTTTTTTTTCTTCAGGATGACCTTGTATGTGGCTTGATTCATGCATTGTTCATTAAGACAAATCTGCCCAATTCCAGCCTTGCTAATGCACGCCCAGATCACTTCCCATCCTCCACCAAATTTTACAGTGGGTACGACACATTATGGCTTCTAGGCCTCTCCAGGTCTCCGTCTAAGCATTAGACGACTAGGTGTTGGGTGGTGATGTTGGGCAAAGCTGAAATTTGGACTCATCAGAGAAGATGACCTTACTCCAGTCGTCTATGGTCCAATCTTTGTGGTCTTTTGCAAACCTCAGCCTGGCTCTTCTTTTTCTCTTACTGATGAAGGGCTTTTTTCTAGCCTTGCACGACTCAAGCCCTGCCTCTAGGACTCATTCTGTTTTGAACTGTCCTCACTGTGCACTCTGCCCCAGCTGCCATTGGTCATTCTGTTTCTTGGTCACTTGATTTAATCTTACAGTTGTTTGGTGGTATTTGAAAGAGTTGGCGGTCATCCCAGTCACTAAAGAGTCATTTTCCAATCTGCCTGTCTGTAGCTTTATCGTGCCATATGTCTGCTGCTTGACCTCAGTCTTGTGGACTGCTGTCTTTGAAATTTTAAAGATGGAAGCAACCCAGGGTCCGACGTTAAGGTTTTTTCCTACTTGCCCTTCCAGGCAAGTACTTAAATCTACTTGCCCATCTAAATTCTTACTTGCCCTGCCTAAGAGGTTCTTTTTCTGGCTGTGTGGTGCATATTTTCGCTCATGACTTATGTCTTACGTCAGCAGAGATGCTCAGCCAATGGAGGCAGCAGCACATAAAAAAAGCAGCACACTGCAACTGGCCCCTCTGAGGACAGAAACAGGAGAGGAAATACACGATTACGGGCCTGGAATTAAGATATTTTTAGGGCAAGGCCACTTTTGCCTTTGATAAATACAAATTTATTGGGGCATCACAGCCAAAATGTGGGGCACCAAGGCCAAAACCAATGGCGCAATAACAATATGTGCTAACTACATTGAATGAAGACAAAACAATATATGTGTTGAAAAACAGTACTGAGTTTATTAAAACTGGGTGTGCATGACTGGGGATATGTCTCGTTTCTTGTTGTTTTGATTCATGTCCCTTATTTTTTAAGTCTTTGAAATCTCTTTATTCTTTTGTTATCTCCTAGTTATTAAGAAATTATTAGAAAAAGAAGATTCTTTATTGTCCTTTCTCAGCACATTACATACATTGAAACTAAATTTGACCTCTGCATTTGACCCATCCTACTGTATACACACAGTGCATACGCAGTGCAGCGTCTGGGGACCAACTCCAGTTCTTTTGCCAATGCCAGTGGTCAGGGTCACTGACAGGAGTATTCACCTAACATAGCCTACATATCTTTAATTATTATATAATTATTTATATGTTTCTATGTATATTTTTTAAATAAATCCCCAATATTTTATTTGACTTTCAAAAAATCCTCTTCCTTCATTTAATTTGACAATGTTTATTGTATTGTATTATGTGTATTAATTCTCTACAGGATCTTGTATGTTCTTTAATGTGTGTTCAATTTATTGAAAGAAAAGAAAAAAAAAAACGTTTTGGTGAACCCTGCAGCAAAGTGAACCCTCTTCCTCAGAGAGGATCTTTGCCTCCCAGTTTGTTCCTGGCGGCAGAGCAAAGTGAACCATCTTTCTTCTCAGAGGATCTTTGTCCCATGAGAGTAGGCACTAACAGCTGCTCTCCGTGTCCGCATTTTAAACAAATTTCGCTGGCGATTTGACAGTCGCTAGAAGCACATTATGACCCTTTGTAAAAGTTTCTGTGTTGGTACCTGTGTTGTACATGAGCTAACGTTAGCGGCTAAGGACTGAGAGGCTGTCCGGTATATAAGTGTGTGTGTGTGTGTCTGTCTGTCTGTCTGAGGAGTGTCAGTACATTAACTTGTTAGCCGTAGCCTTGCTGTTTGTCATGTTAATGTTTAAAAAAACAGGGCATGCTACACTGGCCATATAGGTAGGAGGGGCATTACGGTCACACTCCGGGGCATCCACGGCACTGGCCGTTTGGTCGTGGTATAATTCCTGCCCTGCGATTAGGGGAAAAAAAAAAATCCGAGTCGGTGCTGCTTGCCCGATTGGGCATGTCTGCGCAGGGTCTGCTGGCCCGCCGGCTATTTTTACTTGCCCCAGGCACTCGGGCAACCGTTAATGTTGGACCCTGCAACCTGATGCTCACTATATCCCTCTGCCAGAAAAGCCAGAATTGAACACTCTTTCCTCACATACAACTTTTCTTTTCAAATTTTTTTTGACATGGTCAACTACTTTTGAGGAACGACAAGCACTGTTATTGCCATTCTGCTGGTCCCATTGCAAAAGGATAGTGATGACCACAGTCATGGTTTGTATATTTTGCCTCGCTAAACAAGATTTGATTCAGGTGATCACCTGGGGTCTCATTTACAAACATTGCGTACACACAAATAGGGCTGAGTCCGTGTACATGTACTACATAACTCCACATGTGTTCATTCATAGTTTTGATGCCTTCAGTGAGAATCTACAATGTAAATAGTCATGAAAAGAAAACGCATTGAATGAGAAGGCGTGTCCAAACTTTTGGCCTGTATATATATATAATAGGGGTGTGCCATATCATCTCATTCACAATAACACTGGTAGATTTTTTTAATTTCATATGAAAAATACATATCCTGATATTTGCGATATTTGGACTTGTTCACATATTGACGTCATACCGTTCCCCACGGCAACAACAAACATGGCTGAAAGCAAAATAATTAGCGACTGCGGTAGTTTCAAAAAGAGGAGCAGCTTTAGTGGTGTGGAATAAACTGAGGTGTCGTTAGGCCTGGGCATCCTTAATGTTTTATCAACAGTCCGGGACTTCTCAGACTCTATAAGTGAGTTACTGTGAGTTACCCACTCTGCAAAGGGAACTCATTCAGAGCATCCACAGACAGCAGCACAGCATCTCTGGCTCTTCTCTCCTGCCATGCGCAAACAGCAGTCAGTTTTGTAAAGTGATTAAAGGGATAGTGCACCCAAAAATGAAAATTCAGCTATTATCTACTCACCCATATGCCGAGGGAGGCTCTGGTGAAGTTTTAGAGTACTCACAACATTTACGGAGATCCGAGGGAGAAGTGGAGAGCAGCACAACTGCACACCTAATGGCTGACGGCGACCCAGATTAAAACGTCCAAGAACACATAATTGAAACCACAAAATTTCTCCATACTGCTTGTCCGTAGTGATCCAAGTGTCCTGAAGCCCCCACATAAAAAGTTGTTTGGATGTCATTTGAACTCTGTTTATAGCCTCATTGTAGCCTGTACCTCTAACTGCCTCTCTGTGGACCGTGCTCACCTGTGTGTGCTTGCGCGCGAGACCAGTGAAAGCACATGAACACATGGGGCGTCGGTAGCGTAGTGGATAGTGCCGGCGCCCCATATACAGAGGCAATGCCTCGCTGCAGTGGTCGCGGGCTCGACTCCTGCTCGCGACCATTTGCTGCATGTCATCCCCCCACTCTCTCACTCCCCCAATTCACTCTCTCCTGTCATAAAGGCAAAAGCCCAAAAAAATAATCTTTAAAAAATAAATAAATAAAAAACAAGGCACATGAACACACATGAAGGTGGTGCCCATGTCTCACGGTCGCGCAAGCGCACACACGTCAGCGCAGTGTACACAGAGACAGTTAGAGGTACAGGCTACAATGAGGCTTTAAACAGAGTTCAGATGACGTTTTTCCAAACAACTTTTTGTGTCGGGGCTTCAGGACACTTGGATCACTACGGACGAGCAGTATGGAGATATTTTGTGGTTTCAATTATGTGTTCTTGGACGTTTTAATCTGGGTTGCCGTCAGCCATTAAGTGTGCAGTTGTGCTGCTATCTACTTCTCCCTCGGATCTCCGTAAGTGTTGTGAGGACTCTAAAACTTCACCAGAGCCTCCCTCGGCATATGGGTGAGTAGATAATGGCTGAATTTTCATTTTTGGGTGCACTATCCCTTTAAAAATAATCTTTGTTCAGTTTTTACTGAATATTTGAAGGTAAACTGGTCAACATGTAAAACTATATCACTTATTTTGTTGCAATACTGTTTTCTTAAGTTGATAGTAAAATATTATGTATTTTTTACTAATTTGTCATATCATCAAGAATATCAGTATTGCAAAATTACCCCGAAATATTGTGATATTATTTTAAGGCCATATCGCCCATCCCAAATATATACTGGTAGTGTGTTATACTATGGATATATTTAATATTTCAATATTACTTAGTATTTCAGTTCTTTTATTTTACTATAACGATAGTGTATTATAGTATGTTCTTTTTATTGTATATTCTGAAGATATATATATCGTATTCTTACAGAACATGTTGGGGTTTATTTTTTTATTGAGACATTTTATTTCTCTTCTTGTGTGGTATATGTATCACTGTGCTTTTACCGCTCCCCTGCCTGCGTATAACCTGCTGCTGTAACGAAAGAATTGGAGCATTAGATCTATTTGCCTGTCTGTCTGCCTGTTGATCTGAGTATCTATAGGTGTATTTATGTGTCTATCTGAAGGTTCAGTGTGTAAGAAGTATTGTCACATACACTATCAGATATTAATATTTACTTTCAACATATTGTACCACAATAGCCAGAATCATAATTATTATCCGCAGCGAGGGTCCTAAGGACAGAGGGATGTCGTATGCCTGTGAGCCCTGTGAGGCAAATTGTGATTTGTGATATTGGGCTTAATAAATAAAATTGATTGATTGATTGAAGTGCGTAAAATTTAGGGCATTTAGTGGCATTTAGCAATGAGGATTTCACATTGCAATCAGCTGCAACATCTCCTAGTTAGAATTCCTTCAATCTTACATGTTCAGGAGGTTTTTACCAGGAGCTTCATTATCACAATCAGCAGAGGTTTGTTTCTCTCCAAATCAAAGAGACCAGGGGCCTCAATTATAAAACTGCACAGGAAAGTTGACTAAAGGTGACATATGAACAAAGCACAGGAAACTGCTTAGGAACAAAAATATCCTGATTTATAACACAGTGCGCATGCATGTCCCATGCTGGTTTCCATTTATAAATCACAGGCATCTTGAAATTTTGGGCAGGTGAGAGTGTGTCTTGCCACCACCCATAGGTGCCTACAAATGGCCAGTGAAACGCCCTTAATTGATATTCATCAACAAGAACCTGCATGAAGAAGAGCATGGCAAATGTAACAAGTAAAAGGTAAAAAAACAAAATTCCAGAATATGTGAAGTTGAAGCTCTTGTTGGGAAGGTTGATAACAAAAAGACAACGTTGTTTGGTGGACTCAATATGGGCATTACTAAAGCCTAGTTCACATTACACGATTTTCACCGCGATTTTGACGTCGCAGAGGCTCTTGAGAGCCACCTTGGGTCATAGGTGAGTCGGCAGATAGTCTGCCACGACGAGTCCTCATGTGTGAACAAGCCTACAAGCAAGTCGCCCAGACATTTAGAGAGCAAGCCCAAATAAGCAACTCCACTTTAGAAACAAGCCCAAAGTCGCGGCTAATAAGCGAACCTGGCAAGTGACAATCAATCAATCAATCAATTTTATTTATACAGCCCAATATCACAAATCACAATTTGCCTCACAGGGCTTTACAGCATACGACATCCCTCTGTCCTTATGACCCTCGCAGCGGATAAGGAAAAACTCCCCAAAAAAACCCCTTTAACGGGGAAAAAAAACGGTAGAAACCTCAGGAAGAGCAACTGAGGAGGGATCCCTCTTCCAGGACGGACAGACGTGCAATAGATGTCGTACAGAACAGATCAGCATAACAAATTAACAGTAATCCACATGACACAATGAGACAGAGAGCGAGAGAGCGAGAGAGAGAGAGAGAGAGAGAGAGAGAGAGAAAAGGAGCCCGGTGTATTATAGGGGGGTCCTCCGGCAGACTAGGCCTAAGTCAGCCTAACTAGGGGCTGGTACAGGGCAAGTCTGAGCCAGCCCTAACTATAAGCTTTATCAAAGAGGAAAGTCTTAAGTCTAGTCTTAAATGTGGAGACGGTGTCTGCCTCCCGGACCGTAACAGGAAGATGATTCCACAGGAGAGGAGCCTGATAGCTGAAGGCTCTGGCTCCTGATCTACTTTTGGAGACTTTAGGGACCACGAGTAACCCTGCGTTCTCAGAGCGCAGTGTTCTGGTGGGATAATATGGCACTATGAGCTCTCTAGGATATGACGGAGCTTGACCATTTAGAGCTTTATAAGCAACCCTGCGGCTTGTCCTCCTCACATTTCTTCTGTCCTCCTGCATGCTGATATTGGACGTATCCCGCCTATCATTGGCTGATGCTCTTTGTCAGTCGTGTCAGCCTTCTCCAGTTTTCTAGCATGCCAGATATCCAGTCCCAGTCACAGATGAGGGGGCGACTTGCTCGCGTTTAAATAACTTATTAGATGGATATATCCGTCTAATAAGTTATTTAAATGCATGATAGTATGCCGGACTGGACTCACTTCTTTTGGGCTTGTTTCCATAGCCCTGGTTGCTTGTTTCTCTCCCAAAATCTGGCAACACTGAGAAGCTGGCCAACAAGCAACAACAACAATGGCAGCGTCCAGAGGATCACGGGAAGCGCTTTGTGTTTGGACCCAGGATAATAAAGAATATCCCTGCCTTTACGATGTGTCGTCTCCAAGTTTGGTGACATGACCATGTTATCTGGGGCTCTGTCGGCAACAGTGTGGTGGAGAAATCTTGTGGTATGCACACACAGGTCGTAACGCAGTTGGCGAGACTCCCGCTGACAGAAACACTAGGGCTGTAGTCTCTTGGTCGACTAGTCGATTATTTGGTCGCTATGCTCTCGTCCAACCAAATTCACATTAGTCGAATAATTGCTGTGTTACTTTCATGAGGAGAAAAGTGCTACATCAACAGCTTTCCAGGATTAATCCATTATTTCCTGCGGCTGGACAGGCTAAGTTACCTGGGAAAATGGGGGTGTTTTCAAAACACCCCTGTTGTTGACAGAAAGTTGGACTCGCCCACCCTCACGCTCAGCGTCACAGTGACGCAGACCTCCTGTCTGTTTCTGTAAACTGAAACCATTTCCCTTAGTGGAAGCAAAGCTTGTATTTATTTGTATTTCACAGGTAAGAAACAAGAGATTGTGAAGACAGTAAAGCCTCCACTAAAATAGCATTTTAAGTCTTGTGTGTGATCTATCCCTCAGGGATTCGTATGAGCCGAGGAAATCTCAGCTTGTCGCTAGGCTAATGTATACCATGTAAAATGCCATAGGTTAGCGCTAATAACATAAGCATGTTGTATTTGCTTGGAAAACGTGTTTAGTATAACAGTTGTTTTGTCGGTAACCCTTGTGAGTTGTAATGGAGCCAAATTATGTACCGTTACCTTTGTTAAATGTTGCTGTTGTCCCTGGTTTTATATGAGGAGAGGAAAAGATCGCTAGACGCTAGGCTAGTTTATACAATGTAAATTGCCATAGACTTGTACTAATAACCTTAGCATGTTGTATTGGTGGGGGAAATGTGTTCAGATAAAGACAAGTGTTGCCTGTCAGTTCTGTGATTTATAGTGAAGCCAATTTGCGTACTTGTGTTTGAAACTGTCTCTATTAAGCCATGTTTAATGTGAGTTTTGAATCAACTATATAAATAAAGTTTGATTTGAACTAAACTTTAACACAGTCCTCCACCGCAGACTAGTGTTTTGAGGTGTAACTGCAGAGTGACACAGACACACCACTGCAGAAGTAAAAATAACGTGCAGATTTTTTTTCCCCCACTACTAATTGATTAGTTGAAGATTATGTGCGACTTTAGTTGACCAAGATTTTCTTTGGTTGACTACAGCCCTAAGAAACACACATTGCCAGGTATGAACACTCAAAAGATTACGATAGTCTCCGCGACGCAAAATCAGGGTGAAAATCGTGTAATGTGAACTAGGCTTAAGGCTAAAAATGCAGCGGAGTGGCAGCCTTTGGCAGATGCTGTAAATGCTGCTGCCTCAGACTGTTTCAGAAGTCAGGAAGAGGAAGTCCGATATTAAGGTGTTTAGGCTAATTGCAGTGATTTATTGAGACAGGAAACCGAGGGATGTTTCGAGCTGACTGTCAGACAGTTTCAGTGACTGAGACAAACACTCTAAATGGGGGATACAGATGTCATAGCTGTTTGACAAACAATCTGATTTTGTTGCTGGCGCGTCTGGCAACCCCCAAAAAGGGAATGCCTGTGGTGTCCACAGGCAGCTGCTCTCTCCTTATACTTCCTGACTGATTTTTCTCTAGTTTTGTGTTCTACTAGTGTCCTTGTCACTACTGATAGCATGAGGCGGTACCTGTAGCCCAATCAGGTTGCACAGGTAGTCCAGCTTCTCCAGGATGGCAGCATGGTTTGCTGTGTCTCCCAGTACAGTCTCAAGAGCATGGAGAAAATAGCAGGAGACCGGCCGTTACACAAGGAGAGCTGGACTGTAGAAGGGCATCAACCCAGCAGCATGAGCAGTGTCTGCTCCTTTGTGTGAGGAGGAACAGGAGAAGCACTGCCAGAGCCCTACAAAGTGGCCTCCAGCAGGCTACTGGTGTGCATGTTTCTGACCAAACTGTCAGAAACAGACTCCATGAGGGTGGCATGACGGCCCGACATCCTCTAGTGGGACCTGTGCTCACAGCCGCTCAGCTCAATTCACATTTGCCAGAGAACACCAGAATTGGCAGGTCTGCCACTGGCACCCTGTTCTCTTCACAGATAAGAGCAGGTTCACACTGAGCACATGTGACAGGCATGAAAGAGTCTGGAAATGCCGTGGTAAACCATATGTTGCCTGTAACATCATCCAGCGTGCCTAGTTTGGCATCAGGTCAGCTATGGTCTAGGGAGGCATCTCTTGGAAAGGTTGCAGAGACCTCCATGTCATGACTGTCCAGGAGCTCACTGATGCCCTGATCCAGGTCTGGGAGGAGATTCCCAGGATACCATCTGCCAACTCATCAGGGGCATGCCCAGATGTTGTCGGGAGTGCATACAGGCACGCGTGGGCCGTACGCACAAATGAGTTACATAATGAGTTGCCGTGATAAAATTCACACAATTTGGATTAGCCTGTGACTTCAATTTTTTACTTCGATTTTCGGTGAGATTTTGAATCTAGCCCTCAGTGGGTTGATGATTTTGGTTTCCATTGACCATTGTTACATCATTTTGTTCTCAACAAATTATACAACGTACATCAGTGAGGATTTTCAACTTGAATAATTCATTCACCAAGATATGTGTGAAGTGTTCCCTTAATTTTTTTTGAGCAGTGTAATTCCATAGTGTCTTGTTATATGGTTTGAGAATACACACAGTGTCTTAAAATAGCATTGTTTTGTGGTGCAATGTGTTTTTCTCACCCATGTAACTGCAGTCTTAGTTGATTAAAACTTGGTTCCTTGTCTTGTTTCAGGTTCGTGAAGTGTGCGAGAGTTTTTCCAGAGAAAGTCTCAGATGGCAGGTCTACGCTCTACTGGCCCTGCAGGAGGTAAGCAGTTGCCTCCACCACCAAGCTAACAATCTGTCTTTGTTAGCAGGGCAAATGATTCAGTGGATAAATGTAGTGTTTACTTCTGTGAAGCATACATAAAATACCTCAGACAAGATTGAGATTTAGAATATCACTCAAGGATAACAGTATAAATTGTTGGGGTGGGGGAAAGAATTGATTCTTAGATGCATCATGACATGGACGATTTGGCATAGATTCATAAATGTCAATAATCAACTATCTAAATGATTATTAAGATAAGATAAACTTTATTGTCCCAAGCGGGAAATTTGTTTTGGGTACATAGCGACAAAGCTACATAGCAGATGAAACCATCATATACAAACAAGACACACAGTAGACAACCATGTAGTACGCAAGGCGCAGATTTGAATAACATAATAGTGCAATTAGGACTACTGGATGAAATAAATGCATCAACTTTATCATCTCAGGTAAGGCAAAAAGAATAAAAGCTCCTTAAGTGCAAATAAATAGTGCAAATAAAATACAGTAGTGCAAGTGGATCCACAGCAGTAGGCCTCCCCACTACCCTAGTAGGGAGAGGGGAGGGGTGGAAGAGGCTATGACATCAGAAGTATGTATTTGTTTATTAAGTAGTGAGATGGAGGTGGGGATAAAGGATAGTTTAAAACGATTACTCTTACATCTGCTGGCTCTGTAGCACCTCCCCGACGGTAACTGTTCATATTCGAGAAAAAGAAAATGTGAGGGGTCACTCAGGATTTTTTTTGGCTTGTCTGAATACTGCACCCTCATATGCTGACTGAAGAGACGAGTTGGTGGTTTCCCCTACTAGTCTTACACTGACTGTAAGGGAGCCAAACCATACTGCCGTATCATATCTTATAATGCTTGCTACAGCATTGTAAAATGTTAACATGATCTCGGTTCGGACCCCAAACAGACGCAGCCTGTGGAGTGGTTGTTGTAGCCTCTTCAAGCTCTAAACTCTGGAAAATGCTCCAATCAGTGCTGATGAAGCAGCCCCTCAGTGTTTCTATACTGTCCTCAGTCCACTGGGCCTTGGTTGATTTCAGCACTGATTTATAAGCGGGCATATAGCTCAAATACGCTAGTGTTAACTTGTGATTCATCTTCACAAAAGGCAGTGGCACTGCTAGCTCCTTTTTAATTTGTCTTAATAATAAAATTTAGAATAGATAAAGGTTCCTGTTAAACAATTCAGGGAGTGGGATGAGCACATTTCAAGATTCATTTGGAATAATAAATGACAAAGAGTGAGATTCTCAACAAGAATTTCTGTCTAAACAAGATACAGAAAAACTTGTTAATGCTTTCATTTTCAGCAGGCTGGACTATTGTAACGGTGTCTTCACAGGCCTGAGTAAAAAATCAGTCAGACAACTGCAGCTCGTCCAGAACGCTGCTGCCAGAGTCCTCACCAACACCAAGAGAGTGGAGCACATTACACCAGAGCTTAAGTCACTGCACTGGCTTCCTGTGTGTCAAAGGATAGACTTTAAAATCTTGTTACTTGTCTATAAAGCACTAAATGGTCTCGGGCCTAAATACATCTCTGATATACTTGTACGTTATGAAGCATCCAGACCCCTCAGATCATCTGGAACAGGTTTACTCAGTGTTCCCAGGATCAAAACCAAACAAGGTGAAGCAGCCTTTAGTTTCTATGCTCCCCGCCTGTGGAACAAACTTCCAGAATATCTGAGGTCGGCTGAAACTGTCAACTCATTTAAATCAGGGCTTAAAACATTACTATTTACTGCAGCTTACCAGTGAACTAGATATGTAACTTACTGTTAGGATAATCTGTAGCTATTGTTTTGATATTTGTCTGCTGTTGCTTTTGCTTTATGTTTGCTTTTTAAATGCATTTTCTGCACTGTTTTTCTTGCTTTTAGCTTTTGTTTTTAATGATCTATTGTTCCTTTAATGTTTTATCTTAACGTATTTCCCTTGTAAAGCACATTGAATTGCCTTGTGTATGAATGGTACTATATAAAAAAAATTGCCTTGCCTTGCCTTGCCATTACAGCAGCCGGGGGAGCGGGGGGGCATGGCTCTGCCTTGCTTTATGGATTACTATTTGTCTGCTCAGCTGAGGTATTTGGTATGTAGGTGTAACCCAGCCTA
Organism: Epinephelus fuscoguttatus; assembly: GCF_011397635.1. Taxonomy (NCBI): domain Eukaryota; kingdom Metazoa; phylum Chordata; class Actinopteri; order Perciformes; family Serranidae; genus Epinephelus; species Epinephelus fuscoguttatus. The sequence continues at coordinate 328,784 of NC_064769.1, read as the reverse complement.
TGAGGCTAAATGGAAAGACATTGAGTTATCTTTCATGGACATGCCTATTCAGACAGTTTTAGGTTGTCCCAAGAGATTTAGTGAAGTCTATCGACTGCAAAACCACTGTGTCGATTGTTCTTTGAAAGTGTGGTCAAAAGTGGTTAAAAGACTTCAACTTTACACAGAAATTGGACAGTTGAGCTGACCTGTGTTCCACCCACACTTCCTCCCAGGATCACTGGACCATAAGTTCAAACAATGGACTAGGCAGGGAATCACCTCTTTCTGCAGGATAATGAAAAATGGAAATTTAGTTGATTTTAAGGATTTAAGAAATTCTTATGGGTTAGGCAAGGATGATATTTACCGATATTTACAGATATTTACAGATCCACCACTTTTTTGGAAAAGAAATAAAGACCCCTGATCTAGCAGAACTCTCAAGAATAATACAAATATTTATCGATACTTATGATTCAAAAGGTACTAAAGAAATCATTATATAAGAGCTTTATTTCACTAAATAGGAACACAACAGATTATATTAGACAGCGCTGGGAAAAAGAAGCCAATATAGTAATGTGTATGCATATATATATATATATATATATATATATATATATATATATATATATATATATATATATATATATATGTATAGCATGGGCCTTGCTTTAGAGAGGTCGCCATGTATGTAAGGCAGCCTGAGCGGACAATCCAGCCAGCCAGAGAACACGTTTCGCATGTATAAATAAACCAACAAAGACAGCGGGAGGAAGGAAGAAGGAGGAGGAAATAGCAGTGTTAGTAGTTCATTGATGGAGAGTAGTGAAAAGTTTTTTTAGTTATAAAGTTTGCGAAAGTTTCCTCCTGATGATATATCTCCCCAACGATGGTAGCGCCGAATCCCATTCTGTGCAGCAAAATGGGAGCGGAGGATTCAGCCTCTCTTCTCGCCCGCTCAGTGTACTCCAGCTCTCATCTGTGTACTCCGGCTCAAACAGGTATGGCTCTGGATCTGTGTCTGCTACAAGAAACTCTTCAAAATCGCGTTCAAAGTCGTCCATTGCAGCTACTATAGTCCGGAGATATTGCTAGGCTAAATAAACAGTTTACAGGCTACGCTGTCAGTCAGTGTGCGGGCTGGAGATTGGTGGAGCAGAGAGGATAGGGGGTCCCCGCTAGGTATTGTAAACAAGTATGTGTGTATGAAGTGTGTGTGTTATGCCAGAAGAGTTTGAGTTTGGGACGGAGTCTTTTAGCCCCTGGAGTGTTACCGGAGTTTTTGGAGTGCTCAAATAAACTGGCCTTTTTCCTGAACGCCACTCTGGTCTCTGCTCGAGAGGGATTCATTACAATATCGTAACATGGTTTAGATTTCTAAATAAACATTTACCTTGTCACTAGATAGACCTACTCCTGAAAAACTCGTCTCTGCTCAAGGCTTTTTGTCCCTACGAGGCCACCGTCATTTACCCGACGGGAGGGGTGAGCGAGTAAGCCCTGCAATCTAGAATTTGACCACTGATGTCACTGTTTTCAACCCATTTTACACACTGGCCCTTTAATATTTCCAAGCTCAAAAAGTGTGTAATTTTTGTCGGACTGACAGCAGCCAAGAAAATGATTGCTACTTGCTGGAAGCCACCTCATTCTCTCACTATCAAATCTTGGACTGTTTCTTTTCTGGATGTCGTATATATGGAGCTTTCAACAGCCCGAATTAATGGTGCTAATGAGAGCACTCTAAATGCCTGGCATAGTACTGCTGATTCTCTGAAAGATATGCTGTAAGATGAATTTTTTACCACCTGCTCTCTCATCCCTGTGTCCCTGGATGTCAAGTTCCCTCTGTTTTGTTTTGTTTTGTATGTTTTTGTGTGTGTCCTGTGGGTGTGTGTCTGTGTCTGTCTATGTGTATGTATATTTTCAGGTTATGTATGCACTTTATTTTTATTTTTCAGGTTAACGATTTCTTTTCCTCATTGTTGTCTCTTCCGGCAATTATCCTCTTTTGTATTTTATTTTATGATTAATAATGATACTACTGCTGTGTTTTGTGGTATCCCATGACACGTTCCTTTGTCTTGGGCCCACTGTATGCCTACTGTGAAAATTGCGACTGTGTGCTGTAATGTTGAATCCCTGAAAGTCTTGGCATGCTTCTTTTTGACTTTTTGTCAAACTTTAATAAAAATTTGATCACATTAAAAATAAATCACCAGTGTGTCCTACACAGCTGAAAGTTTCTCACCACATCCACTAAATGGTGACAAAACTTTGTCATGCTGCAACCTATAGTCAATTCAGAAGTCCGTTACTCTATATTTTTAAGATGTGCAAAATCAGTTAACATCTATATCTCCAAAAGTCTTCAACCAAATGCAACCACCGTTGCCACAAACATTCTTTGGATACTAGATGTCACATGTTTCTAATGGTGTTCAGATCGGTTTAACAGTTAGCTCACAGTGATATTCATTATCTTGTTGTAATTTGTACTGTGTGCACAACTCTATTTCACATAATTTTCAACCAAATGTCACCAAAATATTTGACAATATACCTGAAACCAGCAGAATAATGTGCGATTATTTTCAGAATTTTATCACCAACGCTTTAACTGTATTCCTAATACAGGTGGGTGTTCTTCCTGCATGGCCTTAGGCCTACCACACCTTCACCGGTGCCTACTCTGGTTAGCTGCAGGGTTATCAGCTGGGGACCACCGCTCATTGATGTTTCGCCCCATAACCCAGAACATCTCCTGGTGGTGGGACAGTGAACAGGGACGTCTCCCTGACACTCCCTGCAGCTAACCTTCTTCAGGAGCTATTGTCCCCCCACCCCTTATCCCGTCTCCTCATCCACAGCCAGAAACTCGCCTTTTCAGCCTCCTCCGACAGCTCCCTGGTTGCCTTACTGTACGTTCACACCAAAAGCTGCCAGAGCTGCTAAGGCGACAGGTCTAGTTCATTTTAAATGGACATGTGGCAACTAGAGGTATTTTGAGCTGCAAAAGCGATGAGTGGCTGCGGTTTGGCGAATTGAGCTGCAAATGAAAGTTGAAGACTGGTTAACTTTATGCAAATTAGGTATGATGCATTTGAGCTGCAAATGACCAGCAACCAATCGGAATGTAGATGTCCATCGCTTGTGTGGAACCCAGAGAACATTCTCTGAAATTTTTAGTTCCTACCACACATATGTTCCTACTTCAAAACAAGCAGCAAGCTGTCAGACTGATCTATGTTCAGCCTGAAGTAGCGCTGGAACCTCGCTGCCACAAATATTTTACCAGTGGCGCTGCTAGAGCGAATTCCGTTATTTTGCAGCTCCGGCAGCTTTTGGTGTGAACGTACAGTTATGCAGCCCAGCTCCTCGGCACCCCAGAGCCTTGAACAACCGTGTTGTTGTGGCTCCAACAAACCCTCTGGCTCCCACCTCCATAGGGAAGAGCTTCGTATTCCATCCTCCTTCCCTGCACTCTGCCACCAGGTCCGCATATTTTGCCCTCTTCCTCTCATGGCCAGCCTCCAACCCCTCCCCCCAAGGGCACTGTGAGCTCAACAAGGAACACAGTTTTTCCTGCTGAAGACCACAGCACCAAGTCTGACCGAAGGGTGGTGCTACAGCTTTCTTCTGGGAAATGTAGCTGTCGGCCCAGGTCCACCTCCATCTTTCACTCCAACCCTGGTGCCAGAAGCTTAGGTGCTGGTGTGCTTTTTGGTAGTGTCTGCAGGCTCTCCCTGCCTGAGGAAGGTGATCCTCCGCTGGTGCCTGGCTGGTCTCTCTCTGTTTGCCTCATTTTTCTTCTGCCACTTCTGCCAGCTTCCTGAGCACTTGGTCATGTCTCCATCTGAAATGACCCTGTGTCAGACCGATGTTACAGCCTGACAGAATGTGCTGGAGGGAGGCACTGGTGGTTCCGGAGATCACAGCTCTGTTCCTTGCCAAGCCACTGGTGGTTTCGGGAGCAGGGGAGGGTGTTGTATGTTGCTCTTATGAGGAAACTGATTCGAGCCTGTGTCAGCCTCCAGATATCCGCCCAGCTGATCGCTCGTCATCTTCTTGCCTGCCTTGGACCACAGGATGGGTGGATTGCCCCATCCAAGGCCTCCCCATCCGGTCTGGACTCTACCCACCACCTCCTGGTGTCGCAGCCTGCTCTCCTCACCTCTTCCTCAGCCTTCCGGTCGCCACTCAGACATGCGCCTTCCTTACTGTCACATCACCAGTCTAGCCTTCTCTTGCCTGTACCAAAGCATGATGGATTTTAAGGGTAGGTGGAGGGAGTTCAAACTGTACAAGCCCACTGGTGAAAAGCACCGCGGGAGCCCTAGCCATTTGTGTATGGATGCGTTGGCTTTCACTTCCATCCTGCTCACCGTGGATGAGGCAACACAGCTTCAGAGCCCACATTATTCTCGGGTACAAGGCGAAGTTGTAACACCACACCTTGTATTTTCTGGGTAACCGACTGGTGTTGATCTTAGCGAGGCCTTCTGACAGCTGCTGAAGTATGGCTTTTCCCATTCCCTTGTCTGAAAGATCGGGTGTGTACTGCCTGCTGAGACTTTGGATGGGCTGGTCTACAATGAGGGGGGTGTTTTCCTTTCCGATGGTGAAGACTGTCTTGTCACTCCACTCCCCTTTCCGCAAGGAAATACTCCTCGACTTGAATGGCTTGAACTTTATTTTAGCCCAGGTGATGAGTTCATCCAGCCTTTTGACTAGTCTGGATGTGCATGGGGCTTTCCTCAGCAGGCGAGTGATGTCATTCATATAACTTCTCAGAGGGGTAGGTCTACGACCTGCAGGCAGCCTGACACCACCCACAACTTGCCTTGCTCCGGACAGGATGACCTTGAAGGTTTCCACAAACAGGATAGGGGAGACGGAGCATCCCATTGCAATCCCCACTTTCAGTGGTTGCCCGCACGAGATGAGGTTCTGAAGTGCAAATCCAACGCAAAAGCAATGAACTAGTGTAGGACAGACCCATATGCATAAGCGAGGTCCAGCCACACAATGTGCAGGTCTTTTTTCTCTCTTTTGGCAGTCTGGATCTGTTCCCAGATCATTGATGCATGCTCCACATAGCCTGGGAAGCCTGGGACACCAGGCCTCTGGCAGCTGCTGTTGACGTAATTGTTCTCCATCAAGTAGGTGGTGATCCTTCTTGCCATAACAGAAAAGAAAATCTTCCCTTCAACATTGAGTAGGGCTATACTGGTTGAAGGTCTTGGAGGTTTGCTCTTTTGGGATAGCCACTGGCACTGCCTGCTGCCAGTTGGATGGGATGCTCTTAGTGCAGACAACTTTCATGAGGGACCACAGGAGTTTCAGCACTCTTGGATAGTTCTTATATAATTTGTATGGTATTCCGTTTGGTCCTGGCGCTGATGCTGATCTCGCTCGCAGAATTACCTGCTTGACCTCACCAAGTTTGGGTGGTGATGCATCGAACAGGGCTGATGGTTCTGATGGCTTCGGCAGGTAACCCGGTGGACCCAGGGGCTCCTTTCTTGAAGGGTCACTGGTACTGAGAGTCGAGGTATTCCTCTAGCTCTTCCTTGGTTGTTTCAAGTGTTCCACTGGTCTTCACCTTAATGGCTTAATTTAAAAAATCCACCAAATTTGGTGATGTTTGAAAATACCCCTCATTTAGGGCTGGGCGATGAGCGTAAAATCTCATATCCAGATATAGGTCATTTCATATCCCGATAATGATACCTATCTCGATATAGCACATTTTAATCCAGTGAATGAAAAGTTGCGTTTTGTGTTACTGCTTGTCCATTTTTTGTATTTGTCTTGCCCCCTAGTGGTTAATTTGAATGAAACTTTCATGATATGTGCCTGGAACCTCTTAAGACATTGCTTGCAAGGTTTGTGATGATTGGTCCAAACATTGTGGGGTCATCTGCTGAGCCACTCCCCCTTTAAAGTTCATTAATCATCATCTTAAAAACACAGTGAGATATCAATACCAGTTAGAGCGTTGGTGATATAATTCTGAAAATAATTGCACATCATTCTGTTAATTTCAGGTATATTGTCAAATATTTGGTGACATTTGGTTAAAAATGAGCTGAAATAGAAAATGTTGTGTATACAGCACAAATTACAACAAAATGATGAATATCACTGTGATCTAACCGTTAAACCAATCTGAACACCATTTGAAACATGTGACATCTAGTATCCAAAGAATGTTTGTTGCAATGGTGGTTGCATTTAGATGAAGACTTTTGGACTTATAGCTGCTAATTAATTTAGCATATTCTTAAAAATATTGAGGACTTCTTCTATTGTGACGGACTTCTGAATTGACTATAGGATACAGCGTGACAAAGTTTTGGCACAATTCAGTGGAGGTGTTGGAAAAACTTTCAGCTGTGTAGGACACAGTGATGACACACTGATGATTTATTAGGATTTTTTGAAGTATGGAATGTGACATGTCTTAGATTTAACGCAATAAGCCATGCCCCCTTTGAGCAATAATTTTCAAATTTTGTGTATCAACTGAGACATGACCCTGAATGATGTAAACCAAGTTTCGTTTAAATATCTCTGGTTGATTATGAGATGTAAACTTTCTGCTTGTGTAGCGCCCCCTATTGGTCGATTTGAATCAAACTTTCAGTGTATGATTCAGATACGTGTGTTGACTTACCTACAAGTTTTGTGCCAATTGGCTCAACGGTTAAGGAGTAAAATCCATTTATGTGCTGAGCCAGGCCCCCTCTAAAGTTCATTGGTCAATATCATCAAAACGCAATGACATATCAAAAAGTCTCTGACAACTTTTGTAAAGCTCAATCCCATCATGATTGATGATGTTTAGTGCGAATCAGACCTATGCCTCAGGAGGAGATGTAAAAATGGTGTTTTTCACAAAATACAATATGGCAGACAATCTAGTGGGCAGACCTTTAGGGGCCTTTAGGCTTTCATAGAACCCTTTCACCTGACGTTGTGTTTCAAGTTTCAAGTCAATCTGACGGTGTGAGGGTGGTGGCCTTTCAAAACCAAATTTTCCTTGACCTTAATTATAGCGCCCCCATCTGGCAAATTTATATCTTGATTTATGGACGAATTTTGTGAAAGGCCATTGCACTTATTTTGAACTTGTGGCGACCCCTATTGACTGATTTTAGAATAAAACATGTGTTTCATAATCATTATTTAACATACCCTGCAAGTAATGATTGGACAATCAAGTTCTGATTTCTAGTCTGCTTTGTTTTACTGCATGCCCATTGTTTGTATTTATGGTGCCCCCTAGTGGTCAGTTTGAATGAAACTTTCAGGATATGCACCTTGAACCTGTAGATATTGCGACGATTGGTCCAAACGTTGAGTCATTTGCTGAGTAACGCAGTAAAGTTCATTTTTGAATATCTTCAAAAAGCAGTGAGATATCAACAACAATGTGTGGATCCAGAAATAACCCCAAGTAACCCAGGAGTCAAACCAAGCCAGCAAGCAAGAATATGGATTTTAAGAGTAAGTGGAGAGAGTTCCAACCGTACAAGCCAATGGCGAAAAGCACTGTGGGAGCTCTAGCCATTTGCGTATGGATGCGTGGGCATCCATACACAGATGCCTGAAGAGACCTGGTCGAAGAAACAGGATCAAGTGGCCAAAATCCAAGGATACCACGGAGTGGAAAATCCTCGATGAACACTTGAGCAACCTGCTACAGAGAAATGTGCATGGCTTGGTGGAAGCCAAGCTAAATCTGTTCGGGGAAATCCTGTATGAAGACTGCAGAAGCAGGTATGGTGAAATAACATTCCAGAAGCCAGCGGCAAGGACAAAGGGGAGGAGGGAGAAGGAAATTGATGACTTGGTGGCAAGCAGAAGGAAGCTCCACAAGGGCAGATGAGTCAGAAAAGGAGGGCTTGAAAGTCCTCTGGGACAAGATCAAAGGAAGACTTGCAGACTTGTGGAGGGCAGAACGCATCCAACAGCGACAGAAAAGGAAGGAGAAGGAGCGAGCAAACTTATTCAGGAACCCTTTCCGTTACGGCCATGGGCTCCTTAATGCATGTGTCCTGCACTGTCAAAGTTCTTTATTGAACCTCTCTAGTATTAAATTTCCGTGTTTTGTGGCTATATTTATTATTGTTATTATTATCATTATTGTTGTTATTGCCATTGTTATTAGTATTATCATTATTAATGACTATTAATAATGATAATACTAATAACAATGGCAATTTCTCCATGATACAAATCATTGTAACAATGGAACTTGACATTTTCCTCCCCCCTGCCTCACATGCTCTTTAAACACTAATATCCCTGCTTCTCAAACAAACATCCAAGCACACACACACACACACACACACACACACACACGCACACACACACTGTCCAAGTCAACCCATTTGATCATCAGCATATCATGTTCACGCTGTCCGTATGTCTATCCATTGTCTGTCCTATTGTTTGTAGTTGTCTGTGTCACTCTTTTGTTGTTATAGGGTTAGGGTTAGGGTTAGCTCAGTCCGTAGGGACTTGGGTTGGGAACCGGAGGGTTGCCTGTTTGAGTCCCCGTCCGGACCAAATATGGAGCGTGGACTGGTGGCTGGAGAGGTGCCAGTTCACCTCCTGGGCACTGCCGAGGTGCCCCTGAGCAAGGCACCGAACCCCCCAACCGCTCCGGGCACCTGACCAAGGCAGGCCCCTCACCCTGACATCTCTCCACGTAGTGCATGTATAGGTACTGTTTGTGCATGTATGTGTCTTTCGGGCCTGTGTGTAATTGACAGCAAGAGTGAAAAAAAATTCCCCTCAGGGGGATTAATAAAGTATATACAATTTAAAAAAAATAAAAATAAAATAAAAAAATAATAATAATTATCAAGCTATTGCACAAATAAGAATTAAAAAAAAAGTTTAATGGGAAAGGGACTTTGACAAGTGCCACACTGTATGCAAGTAAGTTAATCTGTTTATTTTAATTATAGGTCATTACAAATTCAGTACACTGTTTCAAAAGTCGCAAGTTGTCACTAGTGCAGGGTTAAAAAAAAACCTTGATTAATCCAATTCAAATAGATCTTCATTTGAATGACCAGATATTGATTCATAAAATCCAAGATCAATCTTGTAAAATATGCTTTTTCACACAGATGTGTGAAGCTTTTACCCCGTTTATCTTATGAACGACCAAAGTATTAAGAAGCTCCAGCGTTAGCTGCTCTTTAGTCTGTAACTGTTAACTTACTGTTTTTACATTTTGGTGTCATTTATTACCATGCTGCAGCAACTTCTCCTCCTGCTGTCTATGCATCAGGGCTGCTGCGCCAGTTTTATGCACACAGACAAACACAAACAGAGAGTAGAGGTCCGTCGGTGGAGACAGAGAAGTGAAGATAACTCAAGCTGACGACAGCTACGCTTGTTACTGTGAGTGCAATAAGTGCAATAAAACCTCCACCATAGAGTTGGGCTGTATCCAAATTTTGTTACTGTTAAAAGCTTCCCCACATTTTCCCGGGGTATACGGTATTACGGTGACTAATTAAAATTTACTTTGAAGGGTTCAGAGGGAGTCGCTAAAATGTCGGCTTACACCTATACCGTTTAGAAACAGAATAGCAAACATTACATAGGCCTAAGAATACTGAAAAATAAACAACACAACATGTACAACATTAACAACTTTTATTAACAAAGAGGCAAATGCAGCAGTTAACCAAATGGAATGAAATAACAAAACAAAAAAAATTGTCTGTGGGCTACAGCCCACTTCCAGTACAGTAATCGACACAAATTAAATTAAAACACAGCCCTTTAGCATCCAATACATCCAAAGGCATTAACAAAGATGTGTACTATACAGTGTATCCTCAGACGGTAATGGGTACTGTCCGTTGGTTTATTTTTTTAGAACCTATTACCATAAATCAAATTAAAAGCACAGCTCTACAGCATCCAGTACTAGGGCTCATCAAATAAGAAAAAAAGTAACAATAAATCAATCAATTCATCAATCAATTTCATTTATAAAGCCCAATATCACAAATCACAATTTGCCTCACAGGGCTTTACAGCATACGACATCCCTCTGTCCTTAGGACCCTTGCAGCGGATAAGGAAGAACTCCCCAAAAAAAAACCTTTAACGGGGAAAAAAAAGGTAACCTCAGGAAGAGCAACTGAGGAGGGATCCCTCTTCCAGGACGGACAGACGTGCAATAGATGTAGTACAGAACAGATCAACATAAAAATTTAACAGTAATCCGTATGACACAATGAGTCAGAAAGAGAGACAGACAGAGAGAGATGCAAGACAGATGGTAAGATGAGAGAGAGAAGGTGCTGGGCAAATAACAAGGGCAGTAACGAAAATGTGTGGTATACAGCGTATCCTTACACTGCGACGGGAAATACTGTTTGTTTATTTTTAGAGCCTACCTTTAGTTTGAAAATTTCACCCTCTCCAAGTCCCAACTGTTTTGTCCGTCAGAACAGGCTACCCCTCATTGAAAAGGATATAAACACAAACTATAATGATAACTATAGCAGCATCCTATGCTTCAAAACTATTCAAGTTTTTTTGCCAGAAAAAACAGCATGTTTACTATTTCCAGCTGGAGCAGGGCACGGAGTGGATTGACAACTTCGGCCGCAGTGCTGAACACCCGCTATGATGGAGAGCTTGTGGCACAAACGCACAGGTACTTACGGGCAGCCCTCAACATCAGAGGAAAACATCACATTTCCACCTGAGAAGGAGGTCTTCGTCTCCCTGAATAACAAGCTTGCAACAACAGGCCGTCATCTCTGCTCCTGCTCGCTCCTGTATGGTGGCGACCGGACCTGCCACCACATCGGCTTTTCTTTGAAGGAGTCGGCCCAGAGTCATCTGTTTTTGGGTGGTTGGTATTGCGCTTCTCCCTCCTCCACTCTGATGGCCACTGGATCTGCTGCTGCTGCTTGCAGAAGTTGTGAAGTTGTGTTTTTGTGAAGTTGTGTTTTTTTTTTTTTTTGGAACCAACTCGCAGCTTGCCATCTTTTCTTCTCTTTCTCACGTCCAAGCTGTCACGTGACGACATCACATCCAAAAACTTTATCAAATGTCATCTCCCGACAGCAGTTAAGAGAAACATTATAGCCTACTATTAGTTTTAAATTGTAATAGTTTTAAATTGAAAACTCAACCACACATACATAGGTGCTGGACAAACACTCATTATTTAGGCATTAAATAAATTATATTTAATATTATATCAGGCCCCTTTAGGCCTATATGCGCGGCAGATTTTTTTAGTGATGGTAATGAAACTGATACTGTTGCTATTGTTAGATACCGTGGGATACCTTATTACCGTATTATCGCCCAACCCTACACCACCAGGGAAAGGTCAGTACTTTATCAATACAACTGTTCAGCAACATGTAAACATGTAGAAAAGTTTCAATCTGCTTTGTCCGCACTCTCTTATCCACTGCCACTAATATTATGTTTTAAACAAGTACAGAGTACTTTCCAGCTAATAGCAAATTACTACTAACAAGCTGAAACAACAAATGTTCATGTCTCATGTTCATGTGTTTACCGAGACATGGCTGAACACGGAAGTACTGGACACAATCGCCGCGCTGGACGGATTCCAGCTCATCAGATACGACAGGACAGCGGACAGCAGTAAGAGGAAAGGAGGGGGGCTGGCTGTGTTTGTGAATGATAGATGGTGTAACTCTGGGCACATCACTATCAAAGAACAGCATTGCTGCAGGGACATTGAGCTGCTGGCTGTTGGCATGAGACCATACTATCTACCCAGGGAGTTTTCTCATGTCATTATGGTAGCAGTGTATGTCCCCCCATCTGCAAAGGCTGAGTCTACTTGAGACATTCTCCACTCTGTTACAAGTAGGCTGCAAACACAGTACCCTCAGGCCCTCCTTCTGATCTCTGGGGACTTCAACCATGCCTGTCCATCCACCACCCTGCCACCTTCACCCATTATGTTTCCTGCCACACCAGAGACAATAAAACACTGGATTTATTTTATGCCAACACCAAGGAGGCATACCACTCATCCCCCCTGCCCCCCCTGGGAAGAGCTGATCATAACCTGGTTCATCTTCTGCCTGTCTACAGACCTCTGGTGCAGAGAGAACCAGCAACCACCCGCACTGTGAAAAGATGGTCTGAGGAGGCCGAGGAGGCCCTGAAAGACTGCTTCGAGGCCACTGTGTGGGAGGTACTCAGTGATTCCCATGGGGAGGACATTAACAGTATGACATCATGCATTACGGATTATATTAACTTCTGTGTGGAAAGCACTGTACCCACCAGGACTGTACGCTGCTTCTCCAACACCAAACCCTGGATTACTCCAGATATAAAAGCTCTCCTGAAGGAGAAGAGCTTTTAACTCTGGAAATAAGGAGGAGCTGAAGGCCGTGCAGAAGGAGCTACGGAGAAACATCAGGCAGGGAAAGGAAGGATATAAAAAGAAGATGGAGGAACAGCTGCAGCAGAGCGACGTCAGCAGAGTCTGGAGAGGTTTGAAAACCATCTCAGGACACAAACAACAACCAAAATGATCTGAATCTGTTCTTCAATAGATTTGATCAGTCTGCCCCTCCCCTGGCCCAGACATCACGGCTGCAACCCCCCTCATCCTCACCTTCACCTTCCCCATCACCTACACTCCTGGCACACGCTGACCCGCTGCAGTTTGCCTACCACCTTGGCATTGGGGTGGACGACGCTGTCATCTTCCTCCTGCATAGAGCTCTTTCCCACCTGGAGAAGCCTGGAAGCTCTGTGAGAATCATGTTCTTTGATTTCTCCAGTGCTTTCAACACCATACAGCCTGCACTTCTGAGGGACAAACTGGAGCACATAGGGGTGGCTAATCACCTCACATCCTGGATCCTGGACTACCTCACGGACCGGCCGCAGTACGTCAAGACCCAGGATTGTGTATCGGACTTGATTGTCTGCAGTACGGGGGCCCTGCAGGGGACGGTGCTGGCACCGTTCCTCTTCACCGTCTACACTGCAGACTTTAAATGAAAATGCAGCGATATCTTTAAATTGCATGAAAACATAGCAGCAAAAATAACGAAAGGTAAGCTTATCTGAACATTTCTGAGTTATGCAGTAATGTTGTTATTTCTGTGGAAAGAGACCATACATTGGCTTTTTCAACCCCTTTTTGGCTCTTATTTACAACCCCAGTTGCAAAATCTTTTTTTATCCTTATCAACTGAATACGAGTTCAAACTGATAAACTTTAATTTTTTTTTTTTTTTTTTTTACAAAAATACGCTGATTCATGATTTAATGGCAACAGCACCTTCCAAGAAAATTGGGACATGGACAACAAAAGACTTGGGAAAATGTGAAATGCTCAAATAACACCTGTGTGGAACATTCCAAAGGTAAAGAGGTTAATAGGTTAACAGGTGATATTATCATAATTGAGTATGAAAGGGGCTTCCTTAAGGCTCAGTTGTTCACAAGCAAGGACCGTGCAAAGTTCACCCACTGTGTGGGCAAATACTCCCAACACTTTAAGAACAATGGGCCTCATTCACCAGCCGTTCTTAATGACGCAATGTCTTCTTGGACCCACTTATGCAGTTATAAAGACGATTCTGACATTCACCAGTGTTTTCTTATTTGGAGTTTGTTCATAGGTAAGAACAGAATCTATGCACACTCATGAGCACTCTTACACACATTTGTTGCTGACGTGTTTGTACAGAATAATAATTTTTTTGTGTTTTCTTTCACAGTTGTATAATATAAGATTTGTATAA
>NC_064769.1:0-12500 GCF_011397635.1 Epinephelus fuscoguttatus | reverse complement strand
CTGTGATATGAGTTAATCTGAGAGACAGTGGAGCACAAAGGCTCCGGAGAAGAAGCCGAGTTAGTGACATCCAGAATGGCCGGGTTAGCTAGATGCAGTAATAGAAGAGAGAGAGAGAAGGAGAGAAGGGGCCGGTGTATTATTGGAGGTCCTCCGGCAGACTAGGCCTAAGTCAGCCTAACTAAGGGCTGGTACAGGACAAGCCTGAGCCAGCCCTAACTATAAGCTTTATCAAAGAGGAAAGTCTTAAGTCTAGTCTTAAATGTGGAGACGGTGTCTGCCTCCCGGACCGTAACAGGAAGATGATTCCACAGGAGAGGAGCCTGATAGCTAAAGGCTCTGGCTCTGATCTACTTTGGAGACTTTAGGGACCACGAGTAACCCTGCGTTCTCAGGCGCAGTGTTCTGGTGGGATAATATGGCACTATGAGCTCTCTAAGATATGTGGAGCTTGACCATTTAGAGCTTTATAAGTTAACAGTAGGATTTTAAATTCAATTCTGGATTTTACAGGAGCCAGTGCAGAGAAGCTAAAACAGGAGAGATATGATCGCGTTTCTTAGTTCCTGTTAGTACACGTGCTGCTGCATTCTGAATTAGCTGGAGAGTTTTGAAGGACTTACTAGAGCTACCTGATAATAGAGAGTTACAATAATCCAGCCTTGAGGTAACAAAAGCGTGGACCAATTTTTCTGCATCTTTTCGGGTCAGGATAGGCCTAATTTTCGCAATATTACGCAGATGAAAAAATGCAGTCCGTGAGGTTTGCTTTAAATGAGAATTAAAAGACAAATCTTGATCAAATGTTACTCCGAGGTTTCTTACGGTAGTGGCAGGGGCCAGAGCAATGCCATCTAGAGAAACTATGTCATCAGATAAAGAGTCTCTGAGTTGTTTGGGGCCAAGAACAATAACTTCAGTTTTGTCTGAATTTAACATCAGGAAATTGGTGCTCATCCAAGTTTTTATGTCTTTAAGGCAATTATGGAGTTTAGTTAATTGATTGCTTTCTTCTGGCTTCATTGATAAATACAACTGAGTATCATCCGCATAACAATGGAAATTTATAGAGTGATTTCTAATGATGTTACCTAACGGAAGCATATATAGAGTAAACAGGATTGGTCCGAGCACAGAACCTTGCGGAACTCCAAAACAAACTTTAGTATGCGTAGGGATGGTTCATTGCCGACGTCAACAAATTGAAAACGATCAGATAAATAAGATTTAAACCAGCTTAGTGCTGAACCTTTTAAGCCAATTAAGTGATCCAGTCTCTGCAGCAGAATTTGATGGTCAATTGTGTCAAACGCCGCACTAAGATCTAATAAAACAAGTACAGAGACGAGTCCTTTGTCTGAAGCAATCAGAAGGTCATTTGTAATTTTAACTAGAGCTGTCTCAGTGCTATGATGCACTCTAAATCCTGACTGAAATTCCTCAAATAAATTATTATCCTGGAGAAAATCACACGACTACTTTCTCAAGGATCTTTGACATAAAGGGAAGATTAGATATTGGTCTATAGTTGGCTAACACCTCTGGATCCAGGGTGGGCTTTTTGAGTAGAGGTTTAATTACAGCTACCTTAAAAGACTGTGGTACATAGCCTGTTAATAAGGATATATTGATCATATCTAATATATGAATGTTAACTATAGGTAAGACCTCCTTAAGTAGCCTAGTTGGGATGGGGTCTAAGAGACACGTTGATGATTTGGATGAAGAAATCACTGCAGTCAATTCTTGAAGAGAAATTGGGGAGAAGCAATCTAAATATATATTAGATTTTACAGCTGTGTTTGAGGTTAGATAGGTACTATCTGAGGGCAGGAGGTCATGAATTTTGCCTCTAATAGTTAGAATTTTGTCATTAAAAAAGCTCATAAAATCATTACTGCTAAGGGCTAAGGGAATACAAGGCTCAATAGAGCTCTGACTCTCAGTCAGCCTGGCTACAGTGCTGAAAAGAAACCTGGGGTTGTTCTTATTGTCTTCTATTAGAGCTGAGTAATAGTTTGCTCTGGCATTGCGGAGGCCCCTCTTATAAGTTTTGAGACTGTCTGTCCAGATTAAACGAGATTCTTCCAGTTTGGTTAATCGCCAATTCCTTTCAAATTTTCGCGATATTTGTTTTAACTTACGGGTTTGAGAGTTATACCAAGGAGCGAACTTTCTTTGCTTTTTTAACTTCTTTTTAAGAGGAGCTACAGAGTCGAGCGTTGTTCGTAGCGAGCCTACGGTGCTATCAACAAAATGATCAATTCGGGAGAGGTTAAAGTCGGCACGGGAAACCTCTGTTACTGAAGGTATTGGTATTGAATTTAACGACGAAGTAATCTTTTCCTTAAGTTTTGCGACAGCACTATCTGATAAACATCTAGTATAAAAAACAGGACAAAGTAGCCCAAAACGGACAAAAGTAGCCCAAACGGGACAAAGTAGCCCAAAACGGACCAAAGTAGCCTAAACAGGACAAAGTAGCCCAAAACGGACAAAAGTAGCCCAAAACGGACCAAAGTAGCCCAAACGGGACAAAGTAGCCCAAACGGGACAAAGTAGCCTAAACAGGACAAAGTAGCCCAAAACGGACCAAAGTAGCCCAAAACGGACCAAAGTAGCCCAAAACGGACCAAAGTAGCCCAAAACGGACAAAGTAGCCCAAACGGGACAAAGTAGCCCAAAACGGACAAAAGTAGCCCAAAACGGACAAAAGTAGCCCAAAACGGACCAAAGTAGCCCAAAACGGACAAAAGTAGCCCAAAACGGACAAAGTAGCCCAAACGGGACAAAGTAGCCCAAAACGGACAAAAGTAGCCCAAAACGGACCAAAGTAGCCCAAAACGGACAAAAGTAGCCCAAAACGGACAAAGTAGCCCAAAACGGACCAAAGTAGCCCAAAACGGACAAAGTAGCCCAAACGGGACAAAGTAGCCCAAAACGGACCAAAGTAGCCCAAAACGGACAAAAGTAGCCCAAAACGGACAAAAGTAGCCCAAAACGGACAAAGTAGCCCAAACGGGACAAAGTAGCCCAAAACGGACCAAAGTAGCCCAAAACGGACAAAAGTAGCCCAAAACGGACAAAGTAGCCCAAACGGGACAAAAGTAGCCCAAAACGGACAAAAGTAGCCCAAAACGGACCAAAGTAGCCCAAAACGGACAAAAGTAGCCCAAAACGGACAAAAGTAGCCCAAAACGGACAAAGTAGCCCAAACGGGACAAAGTAGCCTAAACAGGACAAAGTAGCCCAAAACGGACCAAAGTAGCCCAAAACGGACAAAAGTAGCCCAAAACGGACAAAAGTAGCCCAAAACGGACAAAGTAGCCCAAACGGGACAAAGTAGCCTAAACAGGACAAAGTAGCCCAAACGGGACAAAGTAGCCTAAACAGGACAAAGTAGCCCAAAACGGACAAAAGTAGCCCAAAACGGACAAAAGTAGCCCAAACGGGACAAAGTAGCCCAAAACGGACAAAAGTAGCCCAAACGGGACAAAGTAGCCCAAAACGGACCAAAGTAGCCCAAAACGGACCAAAGTAGCCCAAAACGGACCAAAGTAGGGTTAGGTTAGGGGATTGGTGATGTTTTATCAAACAAGTTTTCTGCTGTCCTATCGGACGTACAGAAAGCACAGGCACACACAGGGCCTCAACATCCCTTCCTCTTTCATTTTCATCTTTATTTTCCACACAGTCCACCAGTCAGAAGCCATAAGAAACCCCAGCCCAGAATACCATCGATGGTAGACTGGGCCCAAAGAAAAGGGGGGGGGGGGCCTTCAATAACATATGTCTCCAGCTCAGAGAGGGCAGATAAAAGATGTTTTAATCAACTTCATTGAGGCCGTTGGGTGCAAGAGTTTTTAATTTTGCTATCCAACGTTTCTCCACTGTCAGTCTCTGTGCTGTTGACCAGTCGATCTTCGACTCGAGGCCCGCAATTAATAAATTTTCCACGCCATGTGCACGAAAATGAACATAAAGTTCAGTATTTTTAATTTCTCGACCAATATGGTACACGTGTTGTTTTAAGCGTTGGAGCAACGTGTTCTTCGTCTGTCCAATATATAGCTTTTCACACATTCTACATTCAATCAAGTAAACAAGATTTGACGATACCAGTTGGAACTGTTGCCAAACTGGAGCACTCAAGTCTGTGTACTTGTTCTTGACATATTTGGTCGATTTAAAGTGAACATGTTCAGGTGGTTGTTTTTTATTTTCCAATGAGGCATGTACCAGGAGATCTTTTAAATTACTGTTACGTTTAAAAGCCGAAATAAGTTTGAATTCCGACAGAGGACCAAGAGCACCCTGTAGGTCTTTAAAGTGGGTTTTTACTACCGAATTGAGTTTCAGTGCGGAAGTAGAGAAGGTCGATACCAGAGGGACCAGGTTTTTATTTTGCTCCCTTCTGTTTATTACCTGTCCTTCACAGAAACTATGTTGTACTTCCACTTTAATAGAGCATGAGAAAGTCCTGCTATAGCCTCTGGACCTGAGAGCTTTAAAGAGCATTTTAGTTGCCACTTCCACATCGTCCGACCTTGTGCATATCCTGCGAAACCTTATCAATTGGGATTTAACGATCCCCTTGAAGGTATGTTTAGGATGGAAACTTTTTTTATGTAACAAGGCGTGTGAATCTGTTGGTTTAAAATATACCCTGGTTCCCAGTGTCCACTTTTCTGCAGTTTCCTTGACGATGAAGACCTGTGTGTCCAGAAATTCAATTTTTTCAGTTTGTAAATTATACTTGACATGAATTGAATCATGATGACCATTCAGAGTGCTGATAAACTGTTTAAAATCGGCCTCTGTATGAGTCCATACTCCAAAAATATCATCCAGGTACCTGCAATAAAACATTGGTAACTTGAGGCACTTGGGGAAGACGGTTCGCTCCCAGTCCGCCATGTATAAATTAGCGTAGGCTGGGGCGAACTTCTTCCCCATGGCCGTCCCATGTACCTGCAGGTAATACTTGGAGTCAAATTCAAAATCATTTCTTGTCAAACTTATTTCTAAAAGCTGGAGAAGGGCCTCATCTGGTCTGTTTCGGTCAGGATATTTTGAAAGGTCTGTCTGATTGCTGTCAAACCCAGCTGTGTATCTATATTTGTGTACAAGGCGTCTATATCCACGAAAAGAGCATTGCTCCCGGTGTAGTTTGGATTAATTTGATCTTATTAACAAAGTCATAAGTGTCTTTGATGTAACTATCATGCTTTTGTGACAAGGGATTCAAAAATAATCAATAAATTCAGCTACTCGACATGATTCACTACCACAGTCTGACACAATCGGTCGACCTGGGGATCTCGTGTGGGACTGTCCAGGTGCTCGGGTCCTTATGGATTTTGGGGAGCAAATAAAATTTCCTTGGGCGTGGAGGGTCCTCCCCAGACAAATAAAATCTTTGTTTGGAAGAGATGTATTTCTTCCTGTATAAATCCTCCAAGATATCGCGAATCATGACCTGGGTTTCCAGTTGTAGAGAGCGTGGGAGTGATTTATAATGGAAAGAATTATTCAATTGCCTATGGGCTTCCACAAGATATTGTGTTCTATCCAAAATGACTATTGTTGATCCCTTGTCAGCAGGCTTTATGACAATGTCCTGTCTTTTTCTAAGTGCATTTAATGCTTTTCTCTCTTGTATAGTTAAGTTATTTTTCTCTGTGTTTCTGCTAGAGATTTTTTCTAGCTCTCGTAAATCCTTCCTAATCAGTTTTTGAATTAGGGGAGGTATCGAGTCAGACTTGGGTTCCCATTTGGAAGACTCAACAAAGGGTACCCGAGTAGGATTCACAGTATAGTCAAAATAATCCAGCAACTTTAGACGCCTATGATATTCAGACAGATCTCTTTTCAAGCTGTTTTTATCTGATCTTACAGGTGTTGGTATAAAAGAGAGGCCCTTCTCCAGCAATTCTTTTTCAGCTTGGTTTAAAACAAAAAAGTGTGACAAATTAAGTATACTAGTCGAAGGGGGGGTGAGAGATCTCGGTCCCCCACTTGTTAGTTTAATTGTTTCATCCAAGAATCTAGAATATTTGATGCTGTTTTGGTTGTCCAATGAACAGGATCATGACTATGCACCGCAAAAAGATGGTCTTCCACCATGTTCAATGTTTTGAACTGTCTCAACAAATAATGGTTGATCTGTTCTATCAGGCGCTGTGTGCGAAAGTCAAGCCCGTTTGAGAACTGAATCAGTGGCACAAAAATCTGTGCATGGGGGAAAACCCTACGTGTCAGTGCTACCAATTTCTGAAACTGTTTTTTCATTGTCTCTAAAAGGTTGTTTCTGAGACAATTATTCAAACCCACAGAAAGCACGACTTTTTGCGTGGTGATAGACGGTTGTAGCTTTTCCAAAATCCCTTTCAGATGGTGTATTTGAGCTCCAGGAAAACTGTCAATCTGAACCAATGGATAGTCATATTTAGGAATTCTGGAGAGGTTTGAATCGCCCAATATCAGAATTGGCTGTCTCACCTCCAGTGACCAAAGCCTGATTTTTTGGGAGGTCACTGGGTGACGGGTGGGTTTAGTCACCGTTTTTTGAACCCCAGGTTCAGTGGAGGTGGGCTCCTGCCTACCCGGTGGGTCAGTGAGAGTGGCCACCGTGTGAGGAGGAGAAACTCCCACTTCCCCCACCATACTTCTACCGCCACCCAACAAATCGGCTGTTTGTCCAGAGTGTATCTCCTCAATGGAGTCAGGGACTAGAACAGCAACATTAGAGACAACATTCTCATTTTGTGCCAGGCATTCGGCGTCACGCAAAGGGCCTAGAACAGCAACATTAGAAACAACCCTCTCATCTTGTGTCACACACCCAGCATCGGGCAGAGAGACTCGGACAGCAACATTAGAAACAACATTCTCATTTTGTGCCACGCACTCAGCATCGGGCAGAGAGTCCTCCAAATAACCCAAGTCAAAAACAGGACAAGGAAATGGATCCTCCAGATCAGATGCTCCGAACAACACGGTCGTCTCCTCCTTTGAGCTCAACCGAGTCCGCTCAGGCAACTCCAAAGGAAGGGTAGTGTCTCCTAGGGATACTGGTCCCGGCTCTTCCAACTCTGGGGTCTCGGTAGGCTCTCCCACAGGTGCCTCCTGTGCCGGAGCGGCCTCCAAGGTTGTGCAGTCCTCCCCATGTACCTCCACCTGTACCCTCACCACTTGACCTCCAATCAGGGAGCCAGAAGAGGGGTTAGGGTAAGGGCCAGAGGACAGGTCAGGGGGATGGCCAGCGTCAGGAGGAAAAGGGTTAGGGTTAGGGGGTTAGGAGTAGGCGACTGAACGTCCCATCCCCTGGAATAGGGGACGAGACGAGGTGCACGGTCCATCACCCCGATGGATACCCCGCCAGACCGGACCCCCTTGCCTTCTTTCCTTATTTGTGCTCTTTGCTCGCTTGCTTGCTCTCTCTGTGCTTTTTTCGTTCTGTTCTTCCTTCCTCCTGTTTGTCCCTTTTATACTCTCTGTATGTCTACTCTGTTTGTGCTCGTGCTTCCTTGCTTGCTGTATTTGTGTTCCTTTCGTTCTGTTCCTTCTTCTGTCTTTACTATTTGTGCTTTCTTCTTTCTTTGTTTAGTGTCTGTCCCCCTCTATTTGTGCAGCCTTTGTTATATGAAGTATAAAAACAGTGTACCTGTTGACAACGTTTCGACCGTACATTTTGTCTTCATCAGGTCTGGTACACTGTTATTTTCTCTTTTTCCCTGTCTTTCTCTATGTTTCTTCTTATTGTCTTTGTCCTTTCTGTTTCTATTTCTTCTCTTTGTCTGTCTCGTCTTTCTTGACTTCTGTATTCCTCAATGTCTTTGTCTTCCTTGACTTCTATCTTTCTTTCTGTTTTCTGTTTCTTCCCTTTTGTCTGTCTTGACTTCTATCTTTGTCTATATCTTGTCTGTCTTGACTTTTCCCTCTTGTGTTGTGCTATTGTCCTTTGTCCCATGCTGCCCCCTCACCTTCTCCCTTGTACATGTTGTTGTGTCTGTATTAGTATTATTTTTGCTTTACCTTATTTTAGGTTGTCATTTTTTGTCCTTCAGTGTCTTTAATTTAGTGCGCCTTCTTTTTGGCTTAATTTATAAATGTACAGGGTTAGGGCTTAGGGGTCTAGCCATGGTTAGGGTTTAGATGAATACTGGGTGGGGGGTTTTTTGTACCCGTTTCTTGCTCCTGTTTGTCTTGTGTGTCTTCTGTTTCTCTTTCCTACTATCTCCTTCCCGTCTCTTTCCTGTTTGTGCTTGTACTATGTTCTGAATTTAGACTGGTATGAATTGATGTTTTTTTTAACCTTTTTAAACTATTTTCTTAGCTTTAGTATTTTTAAACTTTTAATGAACTTTTCTTTTAGCTTTAATGTTTTTAGGGGTATGAAGTCTAGGGTTATGAAGTCTAGGGTTATGAAATTTGGGTTAGGGTAGATAGTGGTTAGGGTTAGGGATAAAGATCAGGGTGAGGGCATACTTCTAATTATTTGGGGGATGGGATTTAGATTGGGGATCAAAATCAGGGCTAGATTCAGAATATGGTACTCCCTTCGTACCTGTAAGGCTTGGGGGGCCAGTCCAGCCGGGCACCCCCGAGGGAGGCACTGGCCGGTTAGGAGTAGGGGACTGAACGTCCCATCCCCTGGAATAGGGGACGAGACGAGGTGCACGGTCCATCACCCCGATGGATACCCCGCCAGACCGGACCCCCTTGCCTTCTTTCCTTATTTGTGCTCTTTGCTCGCTTGCTTGCTCTCTCTGTGCTTTTTTCGTTCTGTTCTTCCTTCCTCCTGTTTGTCCCTTTTATACTCTCTGTATGTCTACTCTGTTTGTGCTCGTGCTTCCTTGCTTGCTGTATTTGTGTTCCTTTCGTTCTGTTCCTTCTTCTGTCTTTACTATTTGTGCTTTCTTCTTTCTTTGTTTAGTGTCTGTCCCCCTCTATTTGTGCAGCCTTTGTTATATGAAGTATAAAAACAGTGTACCTGTTGACAACGTTTCGACCGTACATTTTGTCTTCATCAGGTCTGGTACACTGTTATTTTCTCTTTTTCCCTGTCTTTCTCTATGTTTCTTCTTATTGTCTTTGTCCTTTCTGTTTCTATTTCTTCTCTTTGTCTGTCTCGTCTTTCTTGACTTCTGTATTCCTCAATGTCTTTGTCTTCCTTGACTTCTATCTTTCTTTCTGTTTTCTGTTTCTTCCCTTTTGTCTGTCTTGACTTCTATCTTTGTCTATATCTTGTCTGTCTTGACTTTTCCCTCTTGTGTTGTGCTATTGTCCTTTGTCCCATGCTGCCCCCTCACCTTCTCCCTTGTACATGTTGTTGTGTCTGTATTAGTATTATTTTTGCTTTACCTTATTTTAGGTTGTCATTTTTTGTCCTTCAGTGTCTTTAATTTAGTGCGCCTTCTTTTTGGCTTAATTTATAAATGTACAGGGTTAGGGCTTAGGGGTCTAGCCATGGTTAGGGTTTAGATGAATACTGGGTGGGGGGTTTTTTGTACCCGTTTCTTGCTCCTGTTTGTCTTGTGTGTCTTCTGTTTCTCTTTCCTACTATCTCCTTCCCGTCTCTTTCCTGTTTGTGCTTGTACTATGTTCTGAATTTAGACTGGTATGAATTGATGTTTTTTTTAACCTTTTTAAACTATTTTCTTAGCTTTAGTATTTTTAAACTTTTAATGAACTTTTCTTTTAGCTTTAATGTTTTTAGGGTAAGTCTAGGGTTATGAAGTCTAGGTTATGAAATTGTTAGGTAGATAGTGTTAAGAAGAAGAGGGTTAGGTTAGGAGTTAGGGGTTAGGTTAGGTTAGGTTAGTTAGTTAGTTAGGTTAGGTTAAGGTTAGGTTAGGGTTAGGTTAAAGAAAGAAGAAAGAAGTTAGTTAGTTAGCTAGGTTAGGTTAGGTTAAGTGTTAGTTAGGTTAGTTAGGTTAGGTTAGGTTAGGTTAGTTAGGTTAGGTTAGGTTAGAAGAAGAAGTTAAAGAAGAAGAAGAAGAAGAAGTTAGGTTAGGTTAAAGAAGAAGTTAGAAGAAGAAGAAGAGGTTGTGCTGTGGTTGGTTGGTTGTGTTGTTAAAGCAGTTGTTAGTTGTGTTGTGGGTTAGGTTGTGTTAGGTTAGGTTAGGTTGTGGGGTTAGTTGAAGTTAGGTTAGGTTAAAGAAGTTAAAGAAGAAGAAGAAGAAGTTAGGTTAAGTTAGGTTAAGTTGGGTTAGGTTAGGTTAAAAGGTTAGGGTTAGGAAGAAGAAGAAGTTAGGTTAGGGTTAGGTTAGTTAAGAGGTTAGTTAGGTTAAGGTTAGGTTAGGTTAGGTTAGGTTAGGTTAGGTTAGGTTAGGTTAGTTAGGGTTGTTAGGTTGTGAGGTTAGTTGTGTTAAGTTGTGCTAGAGAAGAAGTTAAAGAAGAAAGAAGAAGTTAGAAGAAGAAGTTGTGGTTAAGAAGAGTTAAAGAAGTTAAAGAAGAAGAAGAAGAAGAAGTTAGTTAGTTAAAGAAGAAGAAGAAGAAGAAGAAAAAGTTAGGTTGGTTAGGTTAGGCTAGTTAGGTTAGAAAGAAGAAGAATAGGTTAAAGAAGAAGAAGAAGTTAGTTAAGAAGAAGGTTAAGTTAAAGAAGAAGTTGTGTTGTGCTGTGTTAGGTTGTCTAGGTTGTGAGTTAAAGAAGGTTAGGTTGTGTTAGAAGAAAGAAGAGTTAGAGTTGTGCTAGGCAGTTAGTTAGGTTAGGTTAGGTTAGGTTGGTTGAAGAAAGAAGAAGTTAGGTTAAAGTTGGTTAAGAAGAAGAAGAAGAAGAAGAAGAAGAAGAAGAAGAAGAAGAAGAAGAAAAGAAGAAGAAGTTAAAGAAGTTAGGTTAGGTTAGGTTAGAGGTTGTGGAGGTTAAAGAAGAAGAAGAAGGTTAAAGAAGAAGAGTTGTGTTGTGTTGTGCTAGGAGGTTGTGTTAAGCAGTTGTGTTAAGAAAAGCTAAAGAAAGAAGAAGAAGAAGAAAGAAGAAGAAGAAGTTGTTGTGTTAAGAAGTTAAAGAAGAAAAGAAGAAGAAAGAAAAGAAGAAGAAGTTAGTTAAAGAAGAAGAAGAAGAAGAAAAGTTAAAGAAAGAAGAAGAAGAAGTAAGAAGAAGAAGAAGAAGAAGTTAGGTTAAAGAAGAAGAAGAAGAAGAAGAAGAGTTAAGAAGAAGAGAAGAGGCTGTGCAAGAAGTTGTGCTGTGCTGTTAGGTTGTGTTAGAAGAAAGAGTTGTTAGAAAGAAGAAAGAAGAAGAAAGAGGTTGTGGTTAAAGAAGAAGAGTTAGAGTTGTGTTAGGGTTAAAGAAGAAGAAGAGTTGTGTTAAAGAAGAAGAAGAAGAAGTTAAAGAAGGTTAAGAAGTTAAAGAAGAAGTTAGAAGAAGAAGAAGAAGAAGAAGAAGAAGAAGAAAGAAGAAGAAGAAGAAAAGAGTTGGTTGGTTGTGCTGGTTGTGCTGTAGTAGAAAGAAGAAGTAAGCAGTTGTGCTGTGTTAGAGTTGTGCTGTGTTAAAGAAGTTAAGAAGAAAAGAAGAAGAAAGAAGTAGTTAGTTAAAGAAGAAGTTAGAGAAAGAAAGAAGAAGTTGTGCTGGTTAGGTTGTTAGGTTAGTTAAAGAAGAAGAAGAAGAAGAAGAAGAAGAAGTTAAAGAAGAAGAAGAAGTTAAAGAAGAAGAAGAAAAGAAGAAGAAGAAGAAGAAGAGGTTAAGAAGAAAGAAGAGTTGTGCAGTTGTGGTTGTGCTAGTTAAAGAAGAAGAAAAAGAGGTTAGGTTAAGAAGAAAGAAGAAGAAGAAGAAGAAGTTAAGAAAGTTGTGTTAGTTAGGTTAGGTTAGGTTAGTTGAAGGTTGTGTTGTGTTAGGTTAGGTTAGTTAAAGAAGAAGAAGTTAAGAAGAAGAAGAAAGAAAAGTTGTGTTAGGTTAAAGAAGAAGAAGAAGAAGAAGAAGAAGAAGAAGAAGAAGAAGAAGAAGAAGTTAGGTTAAAGAAAGAAGAAGAAGTTAAGAAAGAAGAAGAAGAAAGAAGTTAGTTGTGCTAAGAAAGAAGAAAGAAGAAAAGAAGAAGAGGTTAGGCAGTTAAGAAGTAGGTTAGAAGTGTTAAAGAAGAAGAAGAAGTTAGGAAGAAGAAGAAGAAGAAGAAGAAGAAGAAGTTAAAAGAAGAAGAAGTTGTGTTGTGTTAGGTTAAAGAAGAAGAAGAAGTTGTGCTAGGTTAGGTTAAGAAGTTAGGTTAGGTTAGGAGGTTAGGTTAGGTTAGAAGAAGTTAGTTGTGTTGTGCTAAAAGGTTAGGTAGGCTAGGAGGGTTAGGTTAAAGAAGAAGTTAGGTTAGGTTAGGTTGTGTTAGGTTAGGTTGAAGAAGAAGAGGTTAGGTTAGGTTAGGTTAGTTAGTTAGGTTAAAGTTAGGTTAGGTTAGGTTAGGTTAGGTTAGGTTAGGTTAAAGAAGAAGAAGTTAGGTTAGTTAGGTTAGGTTAAAGGTTAGGTTAGGTTAGGGGTTAGGTTGAAGAAGAAGTAGGTTAGGTTAGAGCAATACGTA